>NW_005323107.1:0-1373 GCF_000412655.1 Myotis brandtii | reverse complement strand
TGGCGATAACACAGTTTATTTAACCAGTTCGCTACCTCTGGACATTTGCCTTGTGGCCAATCTTTTTGCTGTGATGCACAATGCTGAATAATACACATCTTTGTCCACATATCCTGTGCATTTGTTCAGTTATTTCCTTTAAGCCGTTTCTAGAGGTGGGATAGCAGCGACATGAGAAAGCCGAGTTTCCTGCTAGCGACCCTCACTCCACGCGTGCACCTGTGTGTCCACTTACCCACACTAGGCATCAACACTCCAGCGCGAGGTACCATTTTGTTTTCATCTTTGCCCATCTGATAGGTGAAAAATAATACTCCATTGTTGCCTGAGTGTGCCTTTCTTTGGTTTCTGGGGAGGCCAAGCATCTTTTCTTACGTTTGTGGGCCGTTTGGATTTCACCTACTGGGACCTGCCATTGTCCAGTCCTTGGCGAGGCCCTCTGGGTGTCTCCTCCCTCCCCAACCCCCTCCAGAGCCCCAGGCTGTGGCTCCCTGGGGTGCTATTTCACAAGCAGCAAAGCCCTGCTTCCTACTGGGTCGGCCTCCCAGGGAGGAGAGTGTTGGCCCTCAGACCCCAGCAGCCAGCCAGAGCTGGGGTTAGTGGGGATCAGTTCTGTGACCTGCAGATGCCCCCTGGCTAAGTCCTCTCTCCTGGCCCTGTCCACATCCCTACCCCACAGAGACTTTAGAAACCAGAGCTGCTGAAAGAAAAAATCGGCTTTCTCCAGAACTCCAAACCCACCCAACAAATACATTCCAGGGGTGATTACCAGCATGACTTAAGGAGTCTTTTCAGAAGAACATCCTAGAACACTCCTTTAAAGTTCAGTGCTCCTGAGAGGTTTTAAGTGACATTGAACATATGCAAAGATCTATTACGGTTTAAAATACCCCAGCCATTGCCCCAGGGGCTCTACTGGTGAAAACAGCCCCTCTGGGTGAGTGCTCTTGTCCACGTACAGAAGAGCGTGTGTAAAGTGTTCCTTGAAACATCACTCGCAACAGCAAAATAAGTGGTTAACAACCTACAGGTCCAGCAGGAAGGACCTGCAAAATTAGTCATGAATGACCTTCGCCGGGAAGCACTGTGCAAACAGGAAGATACTGCGGTAGGTCTGAACCTGCACATGTGGGAAAATGCCCTTGAGATTTCTTAAAGTGACAGGAGCAAGTTGAAGAATAATGAATTGAGTGGGGTCTCTTTTGTGCATTTCAAAAGGGTCGAATGGAATTGTTCTAGGTGTTTATGGAAGCGGAGACATATCCTGGATGAGGGCATAGGAAACTACTTACAATGGTTTCATCTGGGAGGCGGTAAAGTATTTAGAGATTTTCAGGTCAGGCTTTATACCAGCGGTTCTCAACCTGTGGGTC
>NW_005323106.1:0-1373 GCF_000412655.1 Myotis brandtii | reverse complement strand
GGACAAATGCAATACTTTCAACAATAAATAATTATTTAAAAACAATAAAAAAAATAAAATTTTCAGGTATGTCCAAAACCAAATAAAAGTGATTTTCTCTTTTGGGGTGCCTCTCCCATTTGCACAAATAATTTGGAGTTTGTTATAAGTACGTATTGCTCTGGGTTTTTAATTGTAAACAACATAATGTGAAATGCCTCTCATTCTTCTCAGGTTGGTTAAATCTCGACTTAATAGAACCTGCCCCTCAGAAGTTGGACTCCTGAAAAATGTTGAACGAGAACAAGAATCAGAAGAAGAGATGTGATTTTGATGGGCATCTAGTCTTTTTGGATGAACTTTTCCTTTTCTTTCTTTTTTTTTTTTTGCATTGTTTTTGTTCATAGTTTTGTTTCTTGATCCTTTGTTTGGCTAAGGATGATTCCTGGTGTACTGGTTGTATTTTGAATTTTGTTAAAGTATTTGAATATTAATGTTTTATTTTAGGTTTGAAATTACTTTAGATGATAAGTTCATTTTGCACATCAGCCTTGGTATTCAGGCCTGGAGTGATTCTTCCAAGGTCATCTAAAGTTTGATGCCCATGAGATGACAAACATTTGTTTTACTAATATTTGCCTTATACACATGCTTAAGATTCTCGGGATTGCTACCATTTGTACTTGTTAAAAATGGGATTACACTTGTTTGTCTTGTTGCAATGAGAAATAAATGGATACCTCAAATCTTTATTTTTGTTATTCAACTGCACCACCTTTATATCATGAAGAAAAAGCTGTGTGACACTGAAATTCCCTTTTTGATGAGACTTGTTTTTCTGTAACACCTGACTTCTCCTCTAGGAAAAGTGAGCCAGAGTCTTTCTGAGTTGTGCACTCTTTGGGAAAAGACAAAAGGGATGATCCCTGGAACATATGGTTGCAAAGCCATAGAGACTGGGAAAGGAGAGCCATGATA
Organism: Myotis brandtii; assembly: GCF_000412655.1. Classification (NCBI taxonomy): domain Eukaryota; kingdom Metazoa; phylum Chordata; class Mammalia; order Chiroptera; family Vespertilionidae; genus Myotis; species Myotis brandtii. The sequence goes on along the minus strand of NW_005323106.1, from coordinate 416 downwards.
TTATCTACAGAGTAAAAAGTCATCAATAGCATAGTGTGGCCACCATACCTCCCCTCTGCTGAAATAGTTGAGGGGATAAGACAAGGAATAGCCTTTTATGGAAAATCTGGGTAAAAAGTCAGAGCCCTTGCATAGTCTGTGGGCTAAGTAGACCTCAGTGGAGAGTCAAGAAATCTTGTTTCTAATTCTGGCTCTCCCGTTAACTGGCCTCTGGGGCTAGAGCAATCACCATGTCCTTCTCTCTAAATAAGGGAATTGAATTGGATGAATCATGGGGCTCTTTCTGAATGTCACATGTTATAAATCTAGAGTCTCTGAGACAAAACTGAAGCATGGAGACAGCTAATGTTGTACAATCTCTGTCATGTCAATCTGTCATGTTACCTTTTCTGTCATGTCAATCTCTGCCATGACAG
>NW_005323105.1:0-1373 GCF_000412655.1 Myotis brandtii | reverse complement strand
TACTTCTTGCGTGAATTTTGGGACACCCTTTACAAAAGTTTGGTTTGAACTGTGTTGTCGGGAAAAGGACTTCATTGAGAAAGTGACATTTGAGCTGAGATCCCAAGACTGGGAGGGGGCTAACTAGTTGAAGAAAGAGGGAAAAACAGTTCAAAGAGTGGGACAGTGTAGGCGAATTGCCCTTCCCCCAACCCCATTCTTAGCTCTACCTAATTTACACTTACCAGAAAATCGTACCACCCTCCAGCTGATTGTTCCAGTCAAAAAACCAGTAGTCATTTTTTTCTTTTCCCCAGGCACACTGGCAATTCCTGTGAGTTGCTCTTCCGAAACATATATTCTGAGTCATTCCTTCTTCTCTTCTTCTCCATCACTGTAATCCAGGCTACTACCATCATTCACCTTTATTACAAACCTTTTTACGGGTCTCTCTGTGTCCACAGTTACACACGGCAATGCAAAGTAAAAAATGTAGATCAGATCATGCCAACCTTTCAAAGCCTCTGCTGACTGATCTGAATGTTTGTGTCTCCCCCAAATTCATGTTAGAATCCTAACCCCTAAGATAATGAATGGTATTAGGAGGTGGGCCTTTGGGAAGTACTTAAATCATGAGAGTGTAGCCCTCTGTACTGTGCCAAGAAAAAGAATACAAAAGGTGGGAAAATTCATCCATCAACCCATTCATCATTTTGTGTACAGAGTAACTGGGTTAAAGGTTTTTTTTTCTCTTTTTCTCCCTCAACCCACGATAACACTGCCTCGCCTAGGGGCAACTTGGCCGAGTAGTGTAAGTTACCGGCGGGCAGTGTGACTAACATCACAAGGTCTCAGAGCGGGAAGACTGGGCATGATGATTGTTGACACCCAGTGCTGGACTAACATTCTATCATTCAGGAAGCTCGGGCCTTCTTGTATATGATGCCAGCGTGCTTGCCTGCTGGGTGCGTTGCCTGGCCTTCGAAGAGGTGGCACAGCCAGGCAGGGATAGTCTGTTTGGACAGCATTCTGTGGCTGGCTTGCCTTCGCTGGGCATCAGGGTGGTGGCTGCAATGGTAGTTAAGGAACAATTAATTCAGGTTCCCCTTCTTAATACCAGGAGAGACGGCTCAACTTGAGGTTTCAGAGACATCAAAAGGCTTTACTGAGTAGGTTGTGCTGAGGCAACCAGGGAATTTAAATATTTAAATCAAATAAAACAAATGTGTAACAATAGGATCATCTCAGCCAATAATGGGTTCATGTTAAACCCTCCTCATTCAGGTTGTTCGTGAGAGGCCACTAGCTGGTTCTATTTTGGCTCAAGGCTGAGGACTTTTCTTATTTGCTGTCCCAGTTCTTGCCAGCCCACCTCTGGTTGGTGCTCCCTGCTG
>NW_005323104.1:0-1373 GCF_000412655.1 Myotis brandtii | reverse complement strand
CACACACACACACACACACACACACACACCTGAACTTGACCATTTTTCTCATTCCGAATGAGACAAACCACAGCAGTATTAGCAGTACTTGGAACTTTGTCACCCATGGAAACCAGATATTTTCATAGCACATCAGAGTCACAGATAATCTGAAATGTCAGTTATTGTTATTTTGAAATTACAGTTGTTTTTAGACTTCCCACCAGGGCTTGCCATGTAGCGTGTTAATAAGAAAGCACATATATTACCACAGTCCACATTTATCTAAGCATTTTTTGTGGGTAACTGTGTTTTAATGTAATTGGCTTGCTTTGAAAGCTTGTTCATCTTTTACACATTTAAAAACAGTTTGGAGAAGGGCATCTCAGGCTTCCCCAGACCCCCACAGGGTCCGTGGCGCCAAGAAAGATTGAGCTCCTGCAAAGAGCCGGGAAGAGGGCCATTTATTGGATAAATGATTCCATTTTGGGGCACACAATCTTACATAATTTCTTTACAATATCACCAAAACTTGCATGTCTAAGAGGCGGGGAAAGCCTTAATGAAAATCTCATTCATGCATGCATTCCTTAAGCAATCATTAATTAGGCGCCTACTGTGTACCAGGCCCTGTGAGTGGCAGGGGAGACAGGACACACCAGAACTCTGCTCTCACACAACTGACCTCGTAAAGGGTCAAGTCAACAATAAAATCATCACACATATAATTAGCCCATGCAAGTGTGCTGGGCACGGAGAATTTCCTGCCAAATGCTGCCTGGCTCAGACCTGAAGGATGGGGAGGTGCTAACTAAGCAAAGAGGAAGTGGGGAAACCTGGGCTCAGGCGGGTGGGGTGGGTGAGCTGCAGCTGGCTCGCACAAGCTTGCGACAGCCGACTGTTACATTTTCAGGAATTGTGTGAGCCAGTTGTTCAACACAGCCATTAAAAGTTGTTATACAAACTTAAAATGAACGACATTATCTTAAAGGCAAAGAAAACAAGCACCTGTAGCATTGCTCTAGAAGTGGGAACAGGTGGTGCCCGCCGTGTCCTCACACCTCCGTGGCAGTGCCCCTACAGGTAAGCAGCATGTCCTGAACAGGATCCATTTGAAATGCCACCCCTCCAACTCTCCTGACAGCCCGCCCATTCAAATGGCAACTCCCTGTCCCTCTCCTGCTTGCTTTACCTTCCCAGTTTCCATCTCCTGCTCACACACATAGAATCTGATTATTCACTTTCTGTCTCTATCACTCTAAGGTCAAACTCCACGAGGGAGAGGATTTTTCCCCATTTCTTTCCTGCTCTGCCATTGCACTAGATCTAGAACTGTGCCTGGCATAGAGGAGGCCAGTGACTATCTCTTGGATGAATGAATGAATGAATGAATG
>NW_005323103.1:0-1373 GCF_000412655.1 Myotis brandtii | reverse complement strand
CCCCCCCCATTAACCAAGACTTATTTTTAAAAAGAACTTTTTCTATTGGAAATAGGGTATAATTACTCTAGTGGGGAAAAATAAATACTCATCCTGATATGTACGAGTTTTACCTGATGCATGTTACTACTAACTCAGAGAAAATCAGGGACAGGGGACCAGCAGACAGAACACCTGTCTGGAGAAATGAGTTCACAGGGAAATGTGTTTTCGCCTCAACTCTCCCTTAGGAAAACCACTTAATCTTTCTTTGAACCTAAGTTTTAGTTCTTAGAAAATGAACAAATTGAACTAGATGGTCTCTGAAACTGCTCCCAGCTTGGGAGTCTATGATTCTGGCACACCTAGAAACATTTTCATACCAAAGGGTCAGAATTTGGGGATAGAAGATTGTAATCTGGCTTTATTACCAGCTTTAAAACTAGCTTTTGAATTTCTCAATTTCCAAGTTTGCCCAGAAGCTCATATATCAACAGGTACATTAAGAAGCATCATGTACATAAACATCTTCCCTTAAAGAATGTGGCTATAATTTATATAAAGTTTACAGTATCACCGATAGCACAGAACAGTAGGGACTCTCATTCAGTATTGACTCCAACACTGTCCCTTTCCCTTACGGTCTTCTCTCTTGAAAATATTTTTATGTCATTTCATAACTACCCCAGAAAACGGTCTAATTTTCTTTTTCTTTAACATAAAAAATAGACTGTAAATTTCAATAAACAGGTTAGTTTAAATTATTGAGCATTGATAAAATACTGCTAAAACATTACCCAAGAATTTTACTTACAATATGAAAGTCAACCTTTTAATACCTGACTGTGGACAAAATATCAAGGTCTCGCTGATTCCCAAGTGAGAACTGTTATAAAGATAAGGTCTATTGAGCATGCACACAATTTTGAAAATTAAAATAAAACATCAGATTAAATCATTTCCTAAACTAGAAAACTCAACGGCAAAAGAGGAAAAATAACGTTTTCACTAATTTGAAGAAAAAGGAAAGCTAAATTCTGTTTTCATAAGAAATTGAATGAAAGTGGGGGTTATATAGGAAGAACACAATTTCATTGTCAAAATAAAAAGTACTGGTTTGTGACAGTTGAAAGGAAAATATCCAGCTCTTTCAAGGCCTCTTTTATGTCTGTAAGGGAAAGCATGCATTTGTGACTATTTAAGTGGCTTTCGCTGGCTGTGGAAATAAAAATGCCTTTTCTTTGAGTGTGCTCTTGAAGCATCCCCCTCCTCAAAAAGAAATCATATGCATATACTGTATAACTTTTGCTCATGAATGCACGTAAACATATACCTCACCCCACTGCACAGCCTGGCAAGTGTCCAGCTGAGGATGGTGCTCTTGTTTTCATTAC
>NW_005323102.1:0-1373 GCF_000412655.1 Myotis brandtii | reverse complement strand
GGAATTGAGGAAGCTGGTCTTTTCTGCTTCTCTGTTCCAGGAGGGAAACCCTGGGATGACATTTTCTTCAGCATCTAGAAATAGTACAAATAAACCAAATACTCATTCAAATTCTTTCTTGGATATTCAGAAACTTGGCCCATTCTGGATGCCTACTACATGAATTTTATCTCATTAATTTCTAACAACTAGGTAAAAAAATAAAGTGCATTTTAACTCTTGATTACAATAAGACTTGAGTTGTCCAGTCGTAGATCAAATTCTTCAAGGAGAGGGACCCATTTTCTACTTCTTCTGGATACTCTTACTGTTCACCACCAAGCAGTCACTCAGATGATCCTCTGGGACTCACTAGTTAATGGTAAGTGGTTGCTAGAACGTGGGGAAACCATTGGTTGACTTACATTATGGAGCATACCATGCAAACTGTGTTTGCTAAAGGCAGTGCTAAAGGAGAGAATGAACATTAGATACTAAGCAGACAAGTGTTTGTAACATGCCTCCAATTTCTATTCCCATTTGACTATCACTATAAATCCAGTTTGAAAATAATTTGCATTTTTTTTGCTTCCCTTTAGTCTGTTATATTTCCCCCTAGAAACACTGAAGGCTGCTTTGTTCCATGTGACCTATCCTATTTGCTAGAACTAATCATTATAACGCTGGTGCAAGTATTCCTAGAAGATTGGGTTGTGTGCATTAACAAAAGGCACACATCTGTGTGGCTGAACAATATAAATGTTTATATAAACCAAGTCACACTGATATACAGTAACAGATTACCAATGTTCTGTGACTAGTGGACTAACCACAGTGCTGCCTTCATGTGGTTGTAGCAAGGTGTGTGTCTCCCAGGGTACAGTCAAGAGAGCGGATGGGGGCTCAACAGTCTGTGCATCGGATGTAAGGAGGCAGCTATCACAAGGAAGGTACAGCTTTCTACATTCAGGTAGGCACTTCCCTCACAGAGGGAAGGCATGTTTTTCTAAGTCACACAAAGTGGCCATAAGTCTACAAGGCACTACAATAAAGCAAGTGATTTTAAAAATCCACTAAGAGCCCCCTGCATGCTGAATCTCAAATGATCTCTTAATTCAGTTAGTTTCTATAAACAGCAGCAGCTAACATGACAAGTTTTATATTTCCTAAAGGAACATTCTCCAGACCTTAGACCCCACTGCCACCAACTCATTAAAGCCAGGTCTCAATCCACCAGTAAGACAACGTTTACTTGGCCTGACCTGTGGTGGGGGTCAGAATCGAAACAGACCCACGCAGAAATGCTCTAAAACAATGAGTCAGGAGAACAAGAGGGAGCCAGGAATGCGCCCTCCAACCTGCATGTGCAGGGGAGACACACAGCATTCTCATCA
>NW_005323101.1:0-1373 GCF_000412655.1 Myotis brandtii | reverse complement strand
GCTTTTATTATTATAGGTTTTCTTTCATTTGCATGGATTAAAATTTTATTTTTCTGTGACTCTCAGACTGGGAAATTTGATTTTATTATACCACATGTATTATGATCTGACTTTTTTCCTTGCTACAACCCACTCTAAAATCTAATATATTTCAGCAACTGCATAAGCCTCACCATTGAAAACTTGTTTTAGTATAGCCAATGCTAGCTGTTCGTCAGAGAGTTCCTAGGAGGAACACGTCATACAAGGGATTGTCAAAAAGGGTTTGCATCTCCTCACAGGAACAGTGAAGCTTGCATTTGTGACCAAAGATGATCAAAGACAGCACCCAATGACATAAAAGCAGCAATGCAGCCATAAGTCTACACGTTTTTAATCTTAAGATCCGAATCTGCTCAAAAGCTTTTTTCAGTTATTGAGGGAGGAAGGTCTGGGCAGGGCAGACTCAGGGAGAGCCAGGGTGAGGCAGCTGGTGCTGGCGCACACTGCGACTCTAGGTCACACTGGTTCTCCAGCCCTTGGCTAAGCTGAATCCCACCCTCATAGCGTGGATGCCCTGGTTGGCATGGCAGAGCAGACCTGATGAACAGGCTGATTTTTTAATTTGATTCCAGGTAGTTTCATGATCTTACAGGAAGCAGAATTAAAATTTAGAATACCTGGAGGATCAATACTTTCTCCTCTACTTCTTTTGAAGTAAAATATTCTGAATCTCAGTGGGCTTGAGAGGTAGCAGAATAAAGAGGGCTCGGTGCTGAGTCTGTGGTGGAAGCTTTGGTGCACATATTGTGTTATACATTGAAAGGAAACTCGTTCTCTAGTTGATGGCTAAGAGACTTGCCAAAATGAAAGTTGCCCAACTGATAACTAACTTTGGATCTAACACTCTTTTCTCCATTTCCTGTATTCCAATATTAGCTGCTGTATGACCATACATCTTTAAATGTAAAACATGAAAACTAAATTCTGAAATAAGTCACATTTGTGAAGAGACAACAGATAAGAGTGGCTTTTATGAAGTGAGTATGACAAAACTCCATGAAATTATGATTAGATCTGTTTGCTCTTTTGATCACAAGATTTTTAGATGGTAAGAAAGATGGAACGAACCTCCTCAGAATAGAAGGTACAGGATTTTATAGCATATACAGCATTTGCTGTGTCCTTTCCCCAATTGATCGGCTTTAATGCAGGAAAGATTGAGGGATCTGGACTTGGAGGGAAGCAGAGGGAGATGCGATGGCCTGATTTTAGGAGAGTTGAGCTGTGGCTGGAGCAGAGCAGGGATGCTCGGGTCCTTTGCGCAGGCCGCGGAGACAGGGACTGCTGCAGTGTCGTTCCTGTGGGTAAGCACGGCCGTGGTCACTGGGAGC
>NW_005323100.1:0-1373 GCF_000412655.1 Myotis brandtii | reverse complement strand
AAAACTAAGCTGTAGAAATGCAATAATTTTCCTAGTACACTGAGTAAATGTCAGACTCAGGGTCTGATCCATGGTCTTTAGACCCTAGGTCCCATGTTCTTTTCACACTATAATATTATCCTTCATAATCAGAAAAATTAACATTTTGAAACAATGTTGATATTTCAGGTTCTGCATTCACTGGCAATTAAACAACCTAAAAATGTCATTAAAAGTAAAATGAGAAATGATACTTGGATTACGTAGAGTGAACTAATTAATCCAGCTTTAAATCTAGTGTAGCATGCTAGTCATTAATGAATAAGTTTGACTGGTATCACATCAATTTAAATCATATTTATGCATGAAAACGATGACAATTTTTCTTTTTCCTGACTCCTTTTTCTTTTCTATTCTTCAGAAAGTTAATTGAAAATAGTTTGCATAAAATATAATGGTGTATTTAGGATGGTAAGGCATACTTTCTTAATCTGAGTAAGTACTCAGGGCTGAAAATATGTATCTCTCCATTCATTCTTCCATCCATTTGTGTAACTTAATATGAAATTTCCAGTGGCTCATTAATACTATGACACAGACTTGGATTTAGAGAACATTACATCATTTGTATGGCTTTGTCTAATTAGAAGTCTTAAATTCAAAATATTTGGGACCCCAGAGTTACAGACAGGAATAGTTAGCATGATATAGTGAAAAGAGTCTTTAGCATCGTACAAACTTAAATATGAAACCTAGATCTGCAACCAACAGGATGGTCTTGGGCAAATCACTTAACTTTCCTGAGCCCCATCTTTCCCATGTGTAAAGTGAGAGAATTGTTAATATACCCCAAATTGCAGATATGTACAGCAAGGGTGTATGCATAGAATCAGTTACATAATTTAGGCACTTTATGCATGTTGCTCTTTTTATTTAAATCGAATTATATTATTTAATGAATTCAAGGACTGTTTACAGTTTAGGCATAAGATATATTTTCCCATGAGAAGATATATAAAACAATATTTTTGAGTACTTAACTGTGTGTCAGGCATTATGTCAAGAGCTCCATGCTTACTATGCCATTTAAGAGTAATGTTGCTGCAAAATTATATTATAGCTAATACAATTTTTTAATATACTAAAACTCTTGTTAATTTATTAAATATTTTAAATCTAATAAAGGATATATCCAGTTCTCAGATTCAAGGTTGATTGACTCTTTCATTATTTTCTGACTATACCTTATACTTAAGCATCTATGAGTTGGTATTTATCTATACTAATAAAAGCCTAGGGGGCCCTCGCGCCCTTGCACGATGCCCTCACATCATCACAAGATGGCTGCCATAAGATGGACACCCCTACGTTGTCACATGATGGCTGTCACAAGA
>NW_005323099.1:0-1372 GCF_000412655.1 Myotis brandtii | reverse complement strand
CCTTGTATCCTGCCCCCACCCCCTGTCCCATCCTTTAAAATGTATAATGTTTAATTCCTAAACAGAAGCCACTATAGGTCAGGATGCATTCTGAGAGTAAATTCAAGAGCAAGCTGGGAAGACAAATAGCTGGACACGCACAGTAAACTCCACCAGCTGCATATGGTCAGAACTGTGCAGAAGAGAGGGTGCTGTTGGAGATCCAGAGAAGGATTCCCCGTGTGCTGGGGAGGCCAGTGATGATGGCAGATTGTATTCAACGTTTTAATCACAGACCTTTAGGGTTGTGTCAGCCAATTTTAGGTATGATGTGTTCTTTACTAGAAAGAACAATAAGGAAATAAATGAGTATTGTTTGTAGTCAACCAATGTTAAATTAAAGAAGCCCTTTCCAGTAAACAATAGTTTCCAAAAGCAGATGTGAAGCCTCTAGTTGTTTCTCATGTATTCAGAGCAAAAATGAGCCCCTAATGCTGAAAACTCTGACACAACCGTGACAGGCAACAGAGCAGACAGCCACTTCCTGTCACAGCTGCTTTTGCCCATCTGCTATCCGGTATCCCTTCACAATTTTTACTTTAAAAGATGCGTTAGTTTTGCTTTAAAAGTGATAACTCCACCAAACACACATTTATCGATATACTCCATCACAATTTCAGAAAAAAGGTTAAAAGATGGACACTTTCCCCTGTTGCTGATTATACTGTTTGGGGAAAGTTATAGGAGGATTCAAGAATTGAACAGGGAAGGATAACAGTGTCAACAGGAAAAGGGAACAGCTCTGGTTGACAATAGAAAAGTGTTATGCTGATGCTATATTATTTATTGTTTAATCAGTGTGATCTGGACAGACAAGGTGAAGTTCCTAATAAAGTATTTCTGTGATCACTATCCTAGCTTAACACCATGCTCATGTTAAATAATTAGCTGAGTAATTAATATTACTATTGCTAGGTACTGTGTTTGGGCAATGATTGACTAAAACAGAGAAAGACGGTCTCTGCCTTCATGAAATCTATAATTCAGAAAAGCAAGCAATAAACAAGTAAATTATATTTAATTATGAATTATGAGAAGTGATATTTTGTTACCTTTGATCTAATTATGATAACCTTTAAAACAAGCAGTATCTATTTGTGTGAGTTACAAGTTCTCTTCCTCCCCATTTAATATATCCTAACATTTATTCATCTGTTATTGCACTATGTTAAATGCTTTATGCATTATCCCATTTAAGTCTCTCAATTTAAGGGGTATGCACTATTGTATATGTATAGTATGGTTAAATAACATTCCCAACACATACTGCTAATTGGATAGGGACTAGACTCAAACCCAGGGTTACCAGTCTGCAGAGCTTTTTCTGTTTTTT
>NW_005323098.1:0-1372 GCF_000412655.1 Myotis brandtii | reverse complement strand
TCTTCTAAACCCAACCATTCCATTCATTCCTCACCAGCCTTGGGAGAGGGGTTGGTTTGTTTGTATATTTGTTGAGAATTGGTATTTTCCTTGAACCATACACACAAAGAATGAGATGAAAGCTGATAACAAAGGCAGAGCACCCACCATGACCCCTGACCCAGAGGTAGCCATCCTAAATCCCACTTGGAATTGCATTCAAAGCAAGGGCCGGGCACGGGTCCGAGTCAGCTTCACACGTGCTGCCAATCGGAATGTCCTTAGATCTGCATAAATGCATTAGAAATGAACCAATATCGGTTTGTAGAGTCAACTAAAATTTCCTCCTTCACTTTGCAAACCAGAAAAGTAAACATCGAAGCAATCTGCCCAGTGCAAATGGCTTTGAATTGCTCATTCAAAAATGAAATCAAACTATTCCTTCATCCAATCAGCAATCATGTAAGCAGGACCTACTGTGTGCAGGGGGTGGGGGGTGCCAGGTACTGAGGGTAAGAGTCAGGAGGGAAGACAGATGAGGGGCACTCCTGTGTGCACAGATAACTATTGCATGTCAGGTGGGAAAAGGCGGGCCCCAAGGAAAGAGCAGGAATGATTCTGAAGAAGAGCGAATGTCGGTCCCAAAAGCCTGGCCAGGAGATCTCCCATCTTTCCTCACTCCTGCCCTTCCAGAAGATTCCCTGCGGCCTGGGCCCAATTCCCCCTGCCAGACTCCAGCTAACACTCTGGGGTCTTGTTGAAAATGCAAAGGCTTCTCATAGAGAGAAAAGCAAATTTTGCTCATTCAATTGCCTTGCCGGGAGGGGGGGGTGTTCATTATACAAATAAAAGTTACTTGGAACATCTGATTAGTATTTCTCCAATAATTAGCATAAACAAAAAATTGGGCCCACTTACCCCAATCAGGAGGCATTTGTTTGACAAGAGCCTGCCCTGGCGAGGCTCTCTAATGAGGCAGAAGGCTCTTCTGCCCTAAGAGCCTGCTCTAACGAGGTGTGGACAGTTTCTGAGAGCACAAGAAAGCCGCTGCATCATTAGAGCAGGGAAGCAAGAGGCCTGAGCAGCAGGCAGAGCCGCCAGCCACGATCCCAGACCCAGCACTCCGTAGGTCAGGGCCTGGCAGACGAGGATGGACAACATGAGTCCCGGGATGTTGGGCTGGGCTTCATGGAGACTAAGCAAGAAGTGCTGTTGGCCTGGCCCGTGTGGCTCACTGGTTGAGTGTTGACCCCTGAACCAAGAGGTCGCTGTTCCATTCCCCGTCAGGGCATATGCCCGGATTGGGGGCTCAATCCCCAGTAAGGGGCATGCAGGAAGCAGTCGATTGATGATGTTTCTCTCTCTCATCGATGTTTCTCTCTATCCCTCTCCC
>NW_005323097.1:0-1372 GCF_000412655.1 Myotis brandtii | reverse complement strand
ACTTGTTTGTTGATTTATTGATAATAGCATTCTGACAGGTGTGACTTCATTGTGGTATTGATTTGTGTTTTCCTGATGGTTAATGATGGTGAGCACCTTTTAATGTATCTGTTGGCCATCTATAATGTCTTCTTTGGAAAGATTTCTATTCAGATCTTCTGCCTATTTTTTAATTGGATATATATATTTTTGCTTTTGAGTTGTATGAGTTCATTATATATTTTGGGTGTTATGTCTTATCAGATATATGAATTGCAAATATTTTCTTACGTTCAGTAGGTTGCCTTTTAATTTGGTTGATGGTTTCCTCTGGTGTGCAGAAGCTTTTTTAATTTGATGCAGTCCCACTTGTTTAATTTTGCTCTTATTGCTTTGCTTTAGTCAAATATATTCAAGTCTTGATTCTTGTAAATAATAGGGTTTTCTCTCTCCTTCCTTTTTGGAAACCTTTAGAATCATCTTTTGGTAAGCAGTGTTATGAAATACTATGGGTGATGCCTTTTTCTATGGGTCTGTTTTCATCCACTTTTAAGATCCTCAAAGGGCATGTCTCATCCCTTGGAAACACCTATTCTTCACTCCTGGGAAATTTTCTTGAGTTATTTATTGATACATTTCTCCTTTTCTCTTCTTTATTGAAACTTTTATTATTTGGAAGTTGGATCTCTTGGCTCAATTTTCTCATCCCCATTTTACAATGTTCTATGGCTTTTTCTTTATTTCACTCTATAGTCTGGAAGTTTTCCTTAAGCTCAGTTTCTAACCCCTCTTTGAGCTTTTATTTTTCTTACCCTACATCAATTTCCAAGAGCTTTAGAGTTTTCTTTGTATTCCTTCTTATAACATTCTGTTTTTTTTATGAGTTCAAACTCTATGTTCTCTCTGAAGATGTACGCTAGCTTATGTCCAGTTTTCATATCCCCGCATAGTCTCTGTTTCCTTTAAGTTGATTTTTGGTTTGTTTTGTTGGTTTTGGTCTCTGTTTCTCATGTTGGGAGCTTTATGGAGTTGTATGAGAATCCTGGCTATCTTTTTATAGCTGGACTTGTGACTATGGCTTTAATGTAGGGAGATCTGAGTGGGTTATTTTGTAGGGAATATTCAGCATCACAAGTTTTATGTCATTTCTTTGGGGCTGCCAGTTTCCCCAGAGGGAAATGTTTCCATATTCCAGGCTAGAGAACATAAGCCTTGCTTCCAGCTTCCTGGAGCTGAATGGGGAAATAGAGCTGGGGGTTTGACATTCATGGTGTAAACTTTCATATATGCCCCCTGATTTCAGTATGGTACCCCTACTTTCTGCTGTTCCCTCAGTCCAAAGGCACTCTCCAGTCTTCTGCTGAGGCGTGAAAAGGAAAACTGCTTGGCTCCG
>NW_005323096.1:0-1372 GCF_000412655.1 Myotis brandtii | reverse complement strand
GATGCTCAACCACTGAACAGCACTGGCTGGACCTCATGCTGTCTCTTTAATTTGGGGGGTGGAGGGGAGGACAGAGCAATTGGTTAACATCTGCTGTTACATTTATAGAATACTGTATTCTGGAAGTGCTCATTCTGCATTGGGTTCTCAGGGTCAGTGGCTGTGCCTTTGCAGGCTTCGCCTTCTCCGTGGTAGATTGCTTGCAGCAAGAGACCGCTGACCCGTTTTGCTTGTTTATTAAAGACGCAGAACCAGCGGCAGAAGGCCAGGGAGGCTCCATGTGGGGTGTAAGTGTAGGTGATTCCGGGAGCACGTTAACATGACCTCTCCACAGGAGTGAACTTGGATGGGAGCTGCTCTCTCCCAGGGTGGGGAATGTCAAGGTGAAACCATTACACTTGGGTACCCCTGAGCTAAAATACCAAAAGGGACTGTATTGCCTGACATTATTTAGTTTATTTCTTAGCTAGGAGTTTTTTAACTAAACACAATTAAATGTTGTCTTTATTAGCATATGACGCAAACTGGTTTGGGCATGTTTCTAATCATATGTTCCTATAATTGCATTTTTTTTAATGTTCACAACTAAAAATTGGCTTTATGTGTGTGTTTTTAAAACCACGCGTTCTTGATCGCTCACTCCTCAGGCTGGATTAGCACTGGTCTTCTTTCCCTTATGACGAGGTAGGACTGTACTAATGAAAAACAGGGCCTCTTTACTTATCATAGCCTCGGGGTCAATTATCAATTTATCATCATGTCCTGCAGATTTAAAATAAAATATGCTGTGCAGTATAACCATTGTGCAAAATTGACAGTAAGTAGATTCTCTGAGTTTGGACTTAATAAAAAATACAAAGAGTGCTGCCTAAAAGGTTTCTCCAACTATAAATTCTATTAGGCAGCTTTTCATACAAGACAGTAGGAAACTGAACAACTAAATTAGAGAGATTTTTTTCACCGCTGCTTTGTGTCTCCTGCACGTGAGCAGTCACTGGAGGACAGTTCACTAATTCACAGAAACAATATGTTATATCTCTGTAATAATAAATCAAAAGTGCCTAGATTTTTACTTATGCCAGTCTTTTTATGCATCTTAAATATTTACATCCGATGTCAACCTAGTTGCATAAGGCAGTTTCTTAACTCTAAGGGATGCATGCATGAAATATAAGAATCAGTTGTTTCTTATGCCAAAAAATAATCTAAATCCTTCACATTTACCAATTCATCAGTGTGCACCCAGTTCAGATCTCCTTGAGACCCTGCCCCTGGAGGTCTCTTTGAGATGACTAAGTTTTACATTTTAATTCTTATTGAAAACTAGAGGCCCGATGCATGAAATTCATCCAAGATTAGGCCTTCCTTCCCC
>NW_005323095.1:0-1372 GCF_000412655.1 Myotis brandtii | reverse complement strand
AGCAGCCCCAGATGTGTTCCCTCTGTCTTTCTTCCCCTTATCCTTTCTGTTTCTCACTTACCAGCCCTTTCAAAATTATTGAGCATTTATTGTGGATAGGGAGAAGCAATGACCCACAGACTGAACTAGGTATAGGATGCCAACCCTCTTCTTGCTTCCTCTTCTTTTCCTATCCTGCTCTATAAGAACTCAAGTGGGGATGTGGGACTGAGCCTTGTGCAGAGAACATGGTGATGTGTTGTTGCAGAGGCCTGATGTCCAATAGCAAGAGGTTTGGAGAAGGGATTCCTTTGTCAGGCTTTCTGGGCTTACAGATCTTAGTGAGTGTGTGGTGCTATTGCTTTTCATTTAAAACACACTGTCTTTCAAAGGTTATGCCTCAACTCAACAATGAAAGGTCTTATTTTTGCCTATGGAGTGGAGATCAATTAATCTGATGAAAAAAATGGCACTTTGACCACTATTCTTTTAAATAACCCTGATTTCTAGGTTAGATATATCATCTTCAAAACAAAAAGAATAAAATGATGCAGCAAAGCATAGGCATTATTACTCTAAGATAACATCAACATAAGATTTTAACGTTTAAAAAAAGGATTATAATGTTCTCTTACAGTTCCAGCTGTTTCGGTGGGATGCTCACAGGGCCTGCAGTATGTTAAGTTGGGGCACATGCAAAACCAGTGCATGTTAACTATGTGCTCCTATAAAGGGTCACCTCAGATTTGTGCTTTGAAAGGATTGAGACCCTAATTTGTTCACTCAATAGTCTATGGCTAATTAACTGACTGGTTAGAAATCAGCCCTCAAGAGCTTAAGGTCAAGGGTTAGTTTCCTTGTGGAACAGTTTATCATCTCTGTTTCATGGTCATTGATTACACTTTTAATCCCTATTTAGATGGCTTGTAAAATTATGTTATTGATTACAGAAATTGGGTATGAATAAGTCAAGCAAGTACTTGGCCAGATATTTTACTTCTCTAAGCTTAGTTTCTCTACAAAAGGGGATCGTATCAGCCCCACAGGGAAGTTATGGGGATTATCAAGATGTTAACTGTTATGATCCTTGCTGACACTGGTCCAGCTCCCCTGGGGTATGCTTTCTGCCATGCTCAATGTCCCTGGGCCTCTTCCCACTCCTCCATGCTCTGCTGCTGCAGACACTCAACTCCCATTCCCTGCCCTAGTTCACATAGCTGCTATCTGGAGCCAGACACCAGGAAAGCTTGCTTGTGAGGGCAATTTGTTTAGTGGTTTTATTTATTTAACGAGGGGCCCAGTGCACGAATTCCTGCACCTTAAAATGAACTGTGGGCCGCGAGGCTGCATTGGGCACAAGGCAGGTCTCGGCCCATCCTCCACGCCCCCACCC
>NW_005323094.1:0-1372 GCF_000412655.1 Myotis brandtii | reverse complement strand
AACTTTATCCCTCACCATTTCTCTAAATATTTTCTGTGGTCAAGTATGACTTCCTACTCTTTGAACATATCCCTGAACTTCCATTTTTGGGGGGTGTTTTCATATTGGATTCTCACAAGTGCTCAAATCAGTCTATCAGCTGCAGTCTCCACTGCACATCCATCTGGTTCTTGCTGTTCTGACCCAGCCTACACCTGCCTATACCTGTTGATTGGCCAGTTGCTTGGAAAAATCCCATTGCAACTCCCACCATGAGAACACCATGCCCTTGCCAAGAGAACCCTTTGGAATAGTATCAACATTTCCACTCTCCAGGCATTTAAATGGTGCTGAGGTTTTGCAACATAGCAATCAAGGGAGGATCAGATTGCCTCCTTCAGACTTCTACCACACTTATACTTGGATTCCCCAATCTCATAAAATTACAAAATCTCAAACAGTTCCATCAACTTCTGCCTTTAAACTTCTGCATCAGTTTCCTGTGGCTGCCTTAACAAATAACCACAAACTTGGTGGCTTAAAACAACAGCAACGTACTCTCTCACAGTTCTGGAGGTCAGAAGTCCAAAATCAAAGTGTATGCAGTGCTACTCCCTTTCCAAGGGCTCTAGGGAACAATACATTCCTTGTCGCTTCCAGCTACCAGTGGCTCCAAATGTTCCTTGGCTTGTGGCCACATCACATTGTATCCTCCTCTCCTATATGTTTCCCTCCTCTGTGTTTCTCTTATACTAACAAGGGCACTTGTCATTAGGAGTAGAGCCCATCTAAATAATCCAGGATGATCTTATCCCAAGATCCTTAACTTTATTCCAGTATTAAAAGGCTCCACAAAGACTCCTTTTTCAAGTATGGTCACATTCATGGGTCCTGAACATACTAGTAGTAGACATGTCTTATGGTGGCCACCATCAATTCACCAGAGGCCCTCTCTTTATTGGAGGCTCAAAAGGGTATCTGGAGTGGAAGAGAGGCCACCCTACCCAGTGTCATAGCAACCAGCTCTATTTTTCTCTTTTCTCCATGAAGAGGCCTCTGCAAACCAAAACGTCACCTTCCTTCTTCCAATTACCTAAAAAAGTTCCCTATGTAAATGAACTAAGACAAACAAATTTTGATTTGTATGAGGGGAGGTAGAGGAGATAAAGCAGAATCAAACCAGAGGGGAAGGCAAAGCCAAATTTTTGAATCAGAAAGTCAAAAATATGTGTCAAATATATAGAACAAGTTCATAACAAGAAGAGAATTGATGGCAAAATTAATGTCCAAGAGGCTTAAAACTATGGCAGGATGAGTCATGGGATAGTCTGACTCATACAAAAATTTGTCCACACGTAGAGACTGTACTCTGAAATGCTTAGCACTTATTGTG
>NW_005323093.1:0-1372 GCF_000412655.1 Myotis brandtii | reverse complement strand
ATCAATGTTTCTCTCTCATCAATGTTTCTATCTCTATAGTCCTCTCTTCTTCTCTCTCTAAAAATTAATAAAAGCATGTTTAAAAATTTATATTTAGTCAAGTGTTCCCAGAATTATTTCATATATAAGGCATACAGAATTTAATGGTTTCTTTGTTCCTTGTCAAGTACAAACACTATTGTGAGGCTGCCCAGGTTCCATCCTCATAGGTATACCATGCCTCATTTCTTTCTGGCTTGGAGAGGGCAGGTTTCTTCTGTTCCTTCTTGACTTCTAGTTGAAGAGAATATCTCTGTGTTCTGTGTGAGAAGTCTCTGCTCTCTCTGCTTGATTCTCAGTGTCTCTCCTTCCACACATTCTAATATATTAATTAGGAATGGGCTAAGCCATGAGTAACAGAAACCCAAAATGACACTGGTTAAATAAAATATAAGTACAACCTCTCTCATGCGAAAGTCAGAAGTTGGCTGTCCAGGAGTGATAAGGGCGTATGTGCTACATCAAATCTTTCTATCATGTTATGCTGCCATACATGACCAACATGACCAAGATCGAGTCATGGTTGGAGATGGCTGCACTGGCCTCAGCCATTATGGCTACATTCTGAGTGTCAGGAAGACAGAAGAGGCAACGAAAATAGAGGCAAAGGGTGCATACAGACCTACTTGGAAGGAAAGTGCCCAAATCTAGCATGTGACACTCTTCTTAGATTAACAAAATTTATTCCCATGTTCACATCTCATTTGTAAAGAAGGCTAGGAAATAAAGTTATTTCTCTGGGCAGAAATACCTAGAATTAAAAGTGGAACTATTGTTGTGGCAGAAAGAAAAAGATATATTGGGGAGAATTAACAGTATCTGACATGGCCCACCACCACAAACCGCCTGACTTGGACAGGTAGGAAAGTATCTAAATCTTTCTCTAGGCGTTGGCTTCTGGAATATAAAAATGAGAAAGGTGTGCAGACTATTTCTACATTCTGTCCTTCTTCATATCTTTCCTGAGGCATTAAGCAGGAACATGTATCCTTCATTAAAGATAAAGAAGAAAATTCAGGGGGAAATGAAGCTTAAATTAGCATTTGAAATATTAGGGAATTATATATGTAAAGTAGCTGACTTAACAAGTACTCAATAAGAGGTAGTTATTATACATTATACTGCTTAGTCTAGGGTATTATACAAAGGGTCAGGATATTTTTTTTAAAAATCCATTTAATAATGTTACATTACCTTCCTCAGATTCACCTCAGAATACTGCTACTATTGTTTCATAGTTAAATTTAAAGGAGAAAAATAAATGAATAACCATATAACTCTACTTAAATTCACAAAATTCCTTTTTATAGGCATATCTACAAATCATCTATAA
>NW_005323092.1:0-1372 GCF_000412655.1 Myotis brandtii | reverse complement strand
AAAAGAATGAGGTATAAGAATTTCTCAGGAAAATATTTTGAAACATGGAACAAAGTCGAGAGAGAAGGGGAATAAGGTACTTGCTCTGGTACTAAAATTTTTAGATTGACTTTTATATCTAGGACACAAGTCAATTCTAGAATTTAGCCTAGTACAGGGTTAAGCATAGAGTGGGGGGCATATTAAGTAGCATACATATTCTGAGAAAGGAAAACTGGGGGTAAGTAATTGGAGTAGATCCTAACTATGTCCTTGAAGGCAAATATTTATTCATCTATCTTCTATTGAGTGATGATCTTACTTTTGGATTGTAATTCAGAAAAATATGGAAAGCTTTCCTGAAATTAAGATGGATTACACTCTCACTGTTTTCTGTCTGTTGTTCATCTCTATAATCTCCTAGGATGCCCACATGCATTGATGCTCTTCAGCTGAATCAGCAGAAGGTTCTCAAATGTCAGTGTGCATCAAATCACGGGGAGGGTCTGTGAAACACATAATGCTGGGATCCATCCCAACGTATCAGATTCAATCAAGTATACTGATTCATCAGTATCAATCAGATGGAGGCCAGAAATAGACCTAACACTCCTTGGTGACTGATGCTGTTGACCTGAAGCTACACATTCAGACCCACTGCTTGAAGACACCGGCACCAAGTCAAATGCATTCACACTACATGAAACCAGTGCCTCAATGCAAAAGTAATAGTGTTTCTAGTCATCATGTGGCTTTGAATATAATAGTATTCAAGGCAAGTGGGAAATTTCTGTATTTTTACTGAAACCAGTTTTGCTAGAAGGGTTCTTCTAGTTAGTCACTTAATGACATTCATTTTGAAATCTATGAAAAAAGGTTAAGCTTTAGCAAATGAGTAACTACATTTTTTAAAGTATTTCATTCCTAAGCTGTTGACAACTTATTTGCTAATGCTTAATAATTAAATCATTGAAATATTCATGAGATCCATACTTTTCCAAAGAGAAATGATGATTATTATTCAGAGGCATCGTAATAATGAATAATTATGTCCTATAGAAGCCAACTAGATAATAAGTCAAAGGATGTTGGTCATTTATATTAGGGCATATATTTCATGTCCCTTAAAGTATCTTACCTCATTGTCATTTTTCTCAGTTGGGCATTTGATAAGAACTGAGGACTGCATAATTGAAGATTAATTTCTGTCAAGGATCTGAAAAACGACTGATTAAAGTTTAAATATTCTTTTAAAAACTGGCAGCAAGGATGATAGTCTCTTGCCAAACTTAAGAAGTACATCTAATATTCCTATTATACTAAAAGAATTCAGAAATAGTATATGGTAATATAAATTTAAAATATACCTGTATTCTGTTATGCATTAAAGATG
>NW_005323091.1:0-1372 GCF_000412655.1 Myotis brandtii | reverse complement strand
TGTGCATATTATGAGAGAGAATTTAAGTAATTTTCCTAAAGTCACAGTAGATATATGTCAGCGCCAAGATCAATCCCAGGACACATGTTCTCAACTGCTTTGCTGTTCTGCCTCCTGAGGTGATCCTAAAATTTGGAGGGTTGCCAAGCTTAACCACTCTGGGAAGTACATTTTTCAAATAGTGATATCTACAAAAGAAGGATATGAATAAAGAAGCCTCTGATAGCTCTTAACTACATCCTTTGCTCCTTCTAGGTATTCATCCCCTACCAGACTCTGCCCCTCCCCAGGCCCAAGACCACTAGAGAGCAAAATACGTGGATATTACCATTATTTAGTAGCATGTAACTACCAACCATCCACTTTTATTGCCCCTGCCTGAACTTCTCTTATGATTCTGTAGAACTAGGAGTTGTATTTGAAAGCAGGGTGGTGACATTGAGAATCTTTGAAAGAAAAGAGGCTTTAACATAAGGAATTGTTTCTTTATAAATTGTATATGCTATTACTGTGCGTGAATGAGCACCTTTGCCAGCTATCACAATTAAAAATTGGGCTCTAAAGACCTAATAGTTATTATGATTCCAGTATAATTTTATTTTAAAAGTACTTACTTAGGCGGT
The DNA here is from genome assembly GCF_000412655.1 of Myotis brandtii. Classification (NCBI taxonomy): domain Eukaryota; kingdom Metazoa; phylum Chordata; class Mammalia; order Chiroptera; family Vespertilionidae; genus Myotis; species Myotis brandtii. The sequence goes on along the minus strand of NW_005323091.1, from coordinate 749 downwards.
TATCTATAGTTGACAATGACAAAAGAGCACAGCTTAAGGCTCTTTTCATATGCATTGATCCATGCTAAAAAGACCAAGATAGCTCTTACTGCAATATGTTGTGAGTCTGAGAGACAATGGACAAATATATGAGTCAGTTACCTGAATGTAGCAAAATACAACATTAGTCCCTTTTTTGATGAATGTGAGAATAAACACTATGGCTACTATAATAACTAAAAACACCTCTGATAAAATTACTATAATTTTCTTCACTTATAGAAATTCCATGCCACATGATTTGGGGGTTATTCTTGTAGTGCCAGAGATTGGTTTAGATGGAGAGATAACAAGCAAGTTTTGTAAGTTATTATTGCTTCTGTGAGTCTAGCAGGAAAAAGGAACAACATTAGGAACAATTGATAGTGAAGGGATGAGGGAGATAAAAAGAGATGGACTGGGAAGAATTTAATGACTCTTTGTGGCTTTACATCTGTCACAGTTTTTGTGCTACATTAAAGTTTCATTATTTTCACATTTTGTGTTTTCATATTTTTCCATCCCCTTCTTTCTGCTAAATTTACCAAGTAATACAATGTAGATAATGGAGAGCTATTCTGCAAATGTCATTGAATCTGTTGCTGAAAATGAATAAAAGGTTTCACTGATGCATTTCCTTCAAAGTATATTTTCAATTAGTAGTAGAGGGTTTGTATATAAAATATGCTCTTTAAAAATTACATTAAAAATAGACCATTGTACAAAAAAAA
>NW_005323090.1:0-1372 GCF_000412655.1 Myotis brandtii | reverse complement strand
TTTGCAAAAAATATTGCTTATCAAACCAGTTAGACAAACTGTGTCTCCTCCAAGGAATAGTATCTAGTATAGAGCCTCATAAAACATTAGCATACAGGAAAGAGGAGTTTGATTTTGTAATCTAAGATAGACTACACCAATAAAGAATATGCAGAAGGTATATTAACCAATGAATCATCATTGACCCAATAGGCTACTGAAAGCATTAAACATCTGTATCATCTTTGACATAGGTCATACCAAAAGCTCATTCTCCCATCTTATGCCAGAACTTTTGCCCATATCTTGAACAAATGAAACAGAAACTTTGTTGTCAGTTTTTAACTGGTCAGATGAAACGGTCCATCTGCACTCCCATTCATAGTATTTGTCCCCCATTCAGCTATGTAATAGGTGTTTGGGTAGGTTGATTATGAAAGCCCGAATAGACAAGCCTTACTACACTGCTCAGACCATACCTTTTAAAATACGTGTTCATGAGAGGTATCACTTGACACAGATCTTTTATTAAATTATTGAACAGCTTAAGGAACATTTTTCCTTGTCATGGAAAATCTGCAGTAATTTTTTCTTATAACTGTCTGAGACATGTACACTACAACTCCCAAATGCGGTGTTCACGCTTATGAGAGATAGAGCTGAAGAAATGGGATATTTCATAAATACTGGTTTTGATGTATTTGCTGTATAATCAATCAGCTTTTAGCTGGCTCTGGGGCCTGTGGAATACATTTTAAAGCACTGGGAATTTGGCTATTCCCATAACATACTTGGACACTCTTTACTGCTAGCAGTAAACCTCAGGCATAAACATTGTAGAGAAAACCAGATGAGAAGAAACCTGTTGGAGCGAAAATGGACTTCCTGCATAAATGTGAAGGGTAGAAAGATATCTGCAGCACACAATAATGGTATTACTTAAGCTCATTTTTGGTCATTATCGTCAAAGACTCTGACTTCATGGGGATTTCCTTACTAAAAGACCGGCCAAGCTGCTTTTTGAAATAAGTCAGGTTGACTGTAAATGAATGAAACAGAAGCTGCAACAATACCCTTATATTGCTGGCTAACTAATGAGTTTTTTGAACGTGGGTTTGTGTGATCTCTTTGGAAGCTTTTCCAGTACTGTACTGATCTGGACAGGCCAAACTAGGCAATGAAGTACCTGCAAACCACCACCACAACAAAAGAAAACCCAATAGTTCACAGCAACACAAGTTTATTTCTTGTTCATGCCAAGTGCCCATTTTGGGTTGGCTGTGGGTCAGCTGCACCTGATCATCACCCTCATTCCAATACCCAGGTGCCAGAGCAGCCATGAACTGGAGCTTCGTCTGTTAGAGTGGCAGGGACATAGAGAAGGTGGCAAAGG
>NW_005323089.1:0-1372 GCF_000412655.1 Myotis brandtii | reverse complement strand
TCCCTCTCCCTTCCTCCCTCCCTCCCTCTTTCCCTCTGTCCCTTCCTTTCTCTAAGATCAATGGAAAAACAAAAAACACATATAGAAACACACAATGAGGTGGTTGATTGTCCAGCTCCGTAGGGGAGTTCCTTCATGGAGTACCTTAGGAGCTCCACTTGGTGTGACCATGTGCAAGTCCCCGGATCCAAGGGAAACAAGCGCATTTGGAGAACCCACTGCTTTCCACATCTGCTTTTAGAACTCGTTTAATTTATCTTTATTTTTGCACTCGGCCCTCTGTCAGCTCCCCTTGTAAGGCCCAGGAATCTGTTGCTTTTAGTAGAGGATGCATCTGCTGAGAAGTAAAGATAGGTTTTGAGTTACGGTGTAGCCAAGTGCTCTCCAAAAAATGTGAGCCGGCTGCTGGGAATAGGTCTTAAATGTACAACATGTAGAAATAATATTTATCTGGCTTATTATTCTTGGATGGTTATAGCTAATGATCTAAAGGTTGTTTTTTTTTTCTCGATAGCCAGTATTTAATATAAATCTGTGGAATTTGTACCTCACAATTATTCTTATTGCAGTAAGACCTAGAGTGGTATCTTCTTGGGAACTTAAACTTTCCACACACATGCTGAGCCTTCAGCTGTGGGCTATGCTGGCCCTGGGCTGTGACAGTGTAACTGAGACACAGCCCTGCCCCAGAGAAGCTCCTGGGAGGGGCTGGGCATGGCCGTTCTGTGTGTTTTATGGCATTTGTCTTCTGTTTAGGAACTGCACATAGGTGGTATGCTTTGGGGAAGAAGAGAGAAGCAGACACAGAGAATTAGTCTGACCAGCCACCTTTCCTGGCTGCACCTGAAGGGAAGCTGCCTCTTAAGGGCTAGGTTTTCATGGAGAAAGTTGATTTTATCCTAAAGCAAATTATTTGTGAATCATAAAACACACCTTAGTCATTACAGAGCTGGATAAGGTCTTAGAACTCCTTTAGCTCTACCCTCTCATTTTAGGAGAAAATGTCAGATATTTGATTTGTCCCCATAATATGTTTTTAAAAATATTTTAACGGTTGCCAATATTAAAAATGGGTTATTTAATCCAGATTTTAGACTTTTTTCCCCCAAAAACTACAACCTGAGAAATTCAGAGCTTTGCCAACTATCACTTAACTATATTTCACTACAGGAAAATAATTGCCTTGCATGTTAAGGGATCTCTTAATGAGGATCAGGACTTCGGGACAGATGGTTTCTGTTGGCATCGATGTCACGAGGAACAGAAATATTACAGACCACATAGGAAGAGATTTTATGATGTTAGAAGGCAGTGGTACAAAATGATCAAATGCTAATTAAATCAACGTCCTCCATCTCAGAAAGACTGAAGC
>NW_005323088.1:0-1372 GCF_000412655.1 Myotis brandtii | reverse complement strand
TTTTTTTTTTTTTAATGCAGCTTGGTGAGTTGGATGTTTCTATTAAAAAGTGGTCAAGTTAATAAAAATTTTACCTGAAAAATCAGTTGTATCAGTCATTTATTGTTAGGTATACAACACAATGAGTTTGGTAAGAAAAATTTTAAAAATTGACTTACCCAGAATGCTCTGAACTCCCTACTTTAGAAGACTAACTCTTTTTCATTCTTTAGGACTCAGCTAAAAATATCTTTGGAGAAATAGTCAGCCTCCTTAGTCTCCCTCTTTCTTCCTCCCTCCCTTCCTTCCTCCCCACCTCCTCCTTCCTTCTTCCTCCCATCACAGAGCTTGCAGTGTTTTATTATTTTCTGTTTGTTTGGTCTGTCTTTGCCACTATTTTATAGTCTGTGAGTCCTTACTGTTATGGTTATAAGGTTCACTGAACCTAGCCCAGTGCCTGACACAGAGCAGGTGCTTAATAAATATTCAGTAAATTAGTAACAATGCAGGCCCCAGTGGGGGCAATTTTTCTCCTTAATTCTCTGATCGGCCTCCTACATGAACTGAATTAGCACGATCTGGTGGGTGTTTTATTTTCACTTGGTGATGGACTGTGATTGCTGTGCCGCTGTCGTTGCAAAGGTCGTGCTTTAACCTCTCTGATCCATGTGTCCACAGATGTGCCCTCAGGAGAGCTCCAGCAATCCCAGGGCTCCTGGGTCCCTCCGGACTGTGCCATCCTGCGAAGGAGGCCATACAAAAAAACAAAAAAGAGGGCTTCCGGTCACATTCCCCATCAGACTTGTGGGCCTACACATCAAAGGTGATCTGCAGAGAGCACAGATCAAATTGGCCACACGACAGATCAGCTGTCTCCAATTTGCTAAAACAGTGGAAAAGTCATCTCACCTCTTTAGCCCTCAGCCTTTTAATTACCAGAATGAGGGGAAATGACTAAATAAACTGTATACAGTGTCTCTAGAATGTTCTGGTGTTTTGTAATTGCCTACATTCTATCGAGGGGCCGCGTTTCTTTCCTTCCCAGGTGGGACTCAGTGGTTATTCCGGTGCTCGGGGGAGACGATTGGGAGAGGTGGGAGCAGTTACAGCACATAATTCCAGGATGATGAGCACCAGGGCTGAGGTTCCTGAACAATCTGTGTCTATTTATAGAGAATCTGGGATCCCATCCAGCAGTCCTGCCGATTGCACTAACCAAATATTAAACTTGTTCTAGAAATTTTTTACATTCCGAGCTGAGGTTACCAGCTCACCTCTTACAGCTTGGCCTGGCTTGAAGAGGATGGCCAACCATCCTGGTTTGCCCAGGACTGAGTAGGTTTCCCAAGACTCAGAATTGTCAGTGCTAAAACTGGCACAGTACCGAGGAAAC
>NW_005323087.1:0-1371 GCF_000412655.1 Myotis brandtii | reverse complement strand
ATGCTAAATAAATTATTACCCCAGACATGGACAACAATTTCTCCAATGTAGAAAATACTAATAAAATAAAAGGATGAAAAAAACTCAATTCTCCTGCAAATCTTATTATCACCCTGCATGTGTTATAATATCATCTTTAAAGAAAAAGTTTAAGAAACCAAAAGAATGTCATGACCTTTTTCACATTCCAGATTGACCTATGAAATTTGAAGAATTAGAGTGAACACAAGCTATGGCAACGATGTAAAAATGTACAATTTGAATTTATTAACATACCAAGGAATGCATATTTATGAGATAGTGCAAGTATAAGAAATAAACAGCCTTTAAGTTGTTTTTCTAAAATCTTAAATGAGGTGGGTTGAAGTACTATAGTATGCATGTAGAGCAAGAAGTTACATGAGCCCTGGCCAGTGTTGCTCAGTTCGTTGGGCATCATCCTGTGCACAGAAAGTTTCAGGCTCAATTCCCGGTCAGGAATTGAATTTGCCCAGTTGTGGGCTCCATCCCCTGTGGAGGACATGCAGAAGGCAGCTGATTAATGTCTCACTCTCATAACTATGTTTCTTTCTCTCTCCCTCTCTAAAAGTCAATTTAAAAATCCTTAAAAAAGTAATTTACATGACATATTTGTGACTATTTTATAGCTCTCATTAGTTAATTTCATCAGTAGAGAATGTAGTGTCTCAAAATTAAAAATGTATTAGAAAGTATGCAAGTTCCACTATAACTTCACAAGAAAGGCTGTTAAATCTAATAACTGTAACATTAGATATTAAAGCAGGTAAACTTTGAAACTGTCAGAAGGAATTTTATTATCATGAAAGCAAGATATGTAACTTTTATAACAAATTGTTAAATCCTAAGACTTAATGCCTAATTATGACCAAAATTTTACATTTTAGAATAAGCTTGTGTTTAATAATTTGATCTGTCATTTATATATAATAACATCATTTGTTTTAGTTATTATTGATAAATAAAGAACCAAACTTTTTTGGTACTTTTGGACCAGTAGTGGCCTTGTTAGTTGCTGTGAGTATTTACGTATTTTTAAAGAATTAACCAAAACTTCTACAGTGAGTGAGCTATTTAAGCTTGTTAAATAATTAAAAGATTAAAAAATTAATTCCCACGAATCATTAGAATTCCAAGCCTTCAATTTCAGATTTGTATCAGATGTTCTTCTGTCACAAGCAAGATAATATCACAGAAGTTGAGATACACTAATTTTAATGGATTGTTATTATATGAATCATAATAATTCTAGGTCTTTCATTCAGATAGTCATCACATACAGGGGTGGGTAAATGTAGGCTTACAGTTGGGATACCAATAAATAATACAATAATTAATAAATAATACAAGAAT
>NW_005323086.1:0-1371 GCF_000412655.1 Myotis brandtii | reverse complement strand
GATCTTTGAAAAAGTTTACTTTGCTTGAAAGGATAAAACTTATATAAAAGAAATGCTGCTAATTATTATTAATAGCATTCACATATTTTAAGTGAGTAAACCATAGTAATTCTCAACATTTGTAACTGCAATTGAAACCAAGCAACCAACAAAATCAAAATCCCCAAAACAAAAAAAAACAACTTAAATTCTTTTTAATCTAGCCAAGGATTTTTTTTTTTGCATACAAAGCTATATTTGTTTAGTTTCAAAAACTCTGGACCCACAGCCCAAAAGTACAATCTTCTGAACATTAAATTAAAAGATTCTGTTGAATAAAAAATAAACACACTTTGGACCAAATCCCTCCCTCAACACAAACGGTAAATTTCCAGTTATAAATGTTTTCTATCTGAAGATTGACTTTTCTACTGTATACAGATAAGTACTTCATAGTATGATTTTCACTTTTTATTATGTGAAAGTAGATCTTGGGCCAATGTGTTTCAGGTCCCAAACTTAACTTTTGGTGCATTTTATTTCCCTTTCATAAACTGTTCTCTTTTTCTTCTTCCCATTGGTAAGAAGTATATATATTAGACTAAAATATTAAGGGACTCTAAGTAGCAATCCTGATCATTACTCCCTCTCGATCCATTGTAAGCCATTCAAACACTCTGAGTGCAGAATAAAATCAAGCTATTTTCTGTTTTGTTTTGTTTGTAAATAAAAATAGGAATACAGGTGAAAATAAGAGACCATATGTAACTCAATACATCTTTCCTTAAAATTTAATGACACTTCTGTATGACCCATTGCAAGCCAAGGGAATTATATTGAATACTCTGTTCCAAACATGCTATTTTTTGTTTTGTAAAAGGTGATGGAGAGATATTAAGAAATAACATTTTTAATAATTTTCTTGAAATCATAACAGCACTGCCATGTATACAAAATGGACTGAAATCTAATGTTCTAGGATGTGTATAGGGTTTAGGAATTGTGACTATTTAAACAGATAATGGAGAAGGGAAGATGCTGAATGTTTGAAGGGGAGGTCATATTTGTTGTTAAGCATTGATGATGGGACACAAGGTCTGGATTGATGCAGCTCCCCAGGTCCTCGCTGGCTCCCTCCCTGGAGTCACCTGAACCCCCAACAGTGGGTTCCCGGTACCTTCCTCATCCACATGCCTTTCCTACGTTTAAAAGTAAACACGGCTCGTCAATGCTCCTTTACATGAGGATAAAATTCTAAAATTGGGTTTTTAAGTTTTGTAATTTTTTTGAAACCCCCAAAAAGTCCTAAGAATTTTTCAAGTATTTAAATCAAGTCTTCAGTTCTCATTTCCAATAGGCTTTTGAAGACAAGGAAGGGGGTAAGTGTACAGA
>NW_005323085.1:0-1371 GCF_000412655.1 Myotis brandtii | reverse complement strand
TAATTAGATTCCACATATGAGTGAAATCATATGGTAATTGTCTTTTGCTAACTTGCTTTTATTCACTTAGCATAATGCTATCTATCTTCTTAGGGGAGCTCAAATTATTTGATCACTGTTCTGGAAGGAAAATACTAGACCATATGCTGTCTAAAGGACCCCTCATCTCTGTGAATTCACATATTCTCATCCAAAGCAGTGCACTCAACTACCTAATAAGTGGTAAGGAGACTAATTTATGCTTCCTGTCTGGTGGTCATCTCTTACATAATCCCCCGCACTTTAAATGTGCAATGTTGGTACATAAGTGTTGGAGATACAATGATGCAACAAACAGATATATCTGTCAAGTTCACTCAATTTGTGCTAGCCATATTTAGTTGGTCAAAGATATGAACAGAAAAGTAAACATTTTTATTTTAACTAAAGGTCTTTACCTGCTATGCTCTACTGACTACTCAGCACAAGTTCTAAGACAAACACAGGTTTAAATTTCAGCTCTGTCCTATGGTATTTGTATAATCTCAAGCAAGTTAGTCAAGATTTTTAAAGCCGTTCTTGCAATTATAAATTGGATAATTACAGTTCACATGTGGTTATTATATGTGTTATAAAGGCAACGTATACACAGTGCCTGACACATCCTAAGCCTTCGATAAGTGGTAGCTATGCTCCTTTAAAGTTCTCCTGGTCTTGTAAACTAAGCTTATCTTCAGAAGAATCCCAGGGAAAACCCAACCACAAAGTCTATCTCATACCAGTTTCTTCTTATCTCTTTCTTCATCACATTTGCTTTATTCTCTCTGAAGTTTCTCCCTTTGTGATAACAACAAACAAGAACAAACAGTACTATCTAGTCTGAGTTTGATCACTGAAGACAAATGAAGAAAACCTAGAGAAACAAATGTAAGAAAATATTATTTTTTTCAAAACTTAGTAACAAAGGCTCTCTTGGTGTTATAATGACTCAGCGCTCATTTTGGTTATCAAGAGATATGCTGGACTTGTTTTACCATTTTTACTAAAAATTAACAAATAAATCTATTGCATAACACATTGCTTAAATTGGTATGCCGGCTCCCAGAATGATATGAAACGAAAAGCTAAGGCTGTTTCTTAATATTTCTGAGATTCAGTTTTATTCTTTAAAGGGATCCTAATAAGAGCTACCTGGAAAGTTATGTTGAGATTTAATAAGTATAGCATATAGAAAAAGTCAAGCACAGTGGTAGACACATGAACAGTTTTATACTATTCCACTTTATTGGGAAGTAATTATGTACAATAAAATGCACACCTGATAAATTTGCAATCTTTGGGCAAATATATACTCCTGTGTAACCACCACAATACTAAAGACATAGAACATTT
>NW_005323084.1:0-1371 GCF_000412655.1 Myotis brandtii | reverse complement strand
TTAATTATGACAAGTTATACGATTATGCTTCCTCAGTTATGAACCTTTTCATTTGCTTAGAAGCATGCTCCCTTTCATATTAAAGAATGGCACCATAATGGTCAAGATTTTAAAAGAAAGATTGCATTTCTAGGTTTAAAGGAGACATTTTACTTAGTAGTAATCCTAACACACTCTTTATGGAGCAAATTAGAAGGTCCTCAAGGTTTCCCAATGCCCTCACTGTCCATACTATGTACTTACTTTCATGGTAGTCACTGACTAACTCCGTCTAAAGCTAAACTTGTCTCTTGTCTCAGTTTTGCTATTATTGGTTGAGATGAGTAAGTTCTCAGAGCTATTCAGCCTTATCATCAATAGGTGGTTTCTAATTTCCTCTCAGGCTCACCTTGAGACCCCTGCCAGCACAGATCAGTAATTGGGGTCTGTTGGAAGAAACATCAAAATAGCTGATTAAAGAACTCCAACAGGTACTCAACATTTGACACTATAGAAAATAGGTTATTGGTTACGGGCACTCCTATAAAGCTGATAGCCTCACCACAAATGAACATCTCAGATGACCAAGGGGTCGAACCCAATTTCCAGAAGTCATTCACTTTGAGAATCTGGACTGCTAACTAATCCAATATAAACAGAGCAAGGATTAATTACCTGGACTAAATAAAACAAATGTAATTGTGGTTAACCTTCTACTTTGAATTGAGTATGTTATAAAAACCTTGTTCCTTCTATGTCATCTGTCTTTAATGCTTGATTCAATAGGTTATGTTTATAAAAACTAGAATAAAACAACTTTAAATGGACTCTTATTTTAGTTGATTCTTCATAATTCATAAGAAGGAAATCCTTTGAACGTTCTTAAAATAGATAAGATGATAAATTATTGGGAAAGGTTAATAATAATAATAATCCTGTAAATATAACAACAAATGTTGATTGGTTTTATCTAGACACTTAAAAGAGGAGTTATTTAAATCATATAAAAATGTTTTGACTATTTTCCTTACTTTCTTTGCCACAGGTTTAATAGACTGAACTAGAATTTGTCCTCCTTTCAAACAGAACAATGAAAAAAATCAAATCTTTATCTATGCCATGGATGCCACATTTAAAGAGAAAATAATTTAATTAGGCTTGACAAGCCTATTGGAAAACCAGTGCATTTCCTATGTGGAACTAATGCTGCAAATCCTCTCAGGACACTGAGGTGGTTTGTGCTGTGTGACTCAGGGAAGCTCAGCCCTACAGGCACCGTGGCCAGTAATACTGAAAAGCTGGAGCTCAGAGGGATAGAATAATCTCTGAATTATAGGTAATGGAAGTGAAGCCCGAGTCTTGGGTCACTGATCCCAGAAGATGAGGTAAAAG
>NW_005323083.1:0-1371 GCF_000412655.1 Myotis brandtii | reverse complement strand
ATACAGACAACTGTAACACCTACTTTTTCTCATGCCATTATAAAAGAAATGATTTACATTTCAGTGATGGCTTTCCTTAAAATATAGCATTATGATGGTAAATCCATCTCTGATTATCTCTATATAATATGCATGCAGCACTGTGAACCTGTTTCACTTTATGCTGTAGACAAAAATGCCAAATACATATCCATAGTATCCTTTTTAATGATTGCATTATTTTATTTTGTATGAGTTCACTTGAAAATATTTCATCAAAGCTCTACTGAAAGATATTTGTACAATAAAGCTCAGAGAAGAAGGAACTGCTTAGCTGATGATTATTTTAAAAAAAAAGAAAAAAGAAAAAGCAACTGAGGTCTCTTGGCTTTCAAACCATTTGCCCTGAGTACAGAACACAGGCTTGCTCTCCTCAAATGACTGGCATTTGCAGTCATTTGAATGCACATCACTGACCCAGACAAATCCTTCCAAAAGCAGGGTTCATGCTGTGGGTCCAGTACTATTCATCTTTGCCTTCTCACTTATTGAAAACAGGTTCTCACCACTATACATGCAGCTCAAGGGCCTAGAACATAAAGACATTTGATAGAGACCCCTGTTTTACATAATTTTGAAAGTTAACATGGAAAATTCCACCACAAACATGCCCTCAGCTGCTCTAGGAGATGCACTAGCCCTAGGCTCAGTTTGCATTGAACCGAAATGAGCAGTTAGAGCAATAAAGCAATGCTCCCCAGGCGCCTGGCATTGTGCAGGCCCAGCCAGAAAGTGCATGTTGTGATGGAACACCCACTGGGCCTAATTACTCCCTTTTCTGTACAGAAGAGCACAGGCTGTGCCACCTGTGGGAGTACTGACTACTCAGAACGCCTTCCGTCCCCCTCTCCTCCCACTCTCAGCCCACAATAGGAATTCTCCCATCGGCTCCCATTTCACAAGGAGAGAACAGAATCTTTGGTAATTGATAGTCTCAGTTCTGGCAGCGAGTGGAGCAGAAGCCTGCAATTGCAACGCCTCTGTTCACATGTATTTAACAGAGTCTCACTGTGTAGTACATGACTTTGACTCCTGGCAATGCTATGCATGAGTGATGGCCACAGGGTCCTGTCCTCCACAGCCCTGCTCAGCTCCTGTCGATGCAATGCCTGTGGCTTACTTTATGGAGTCGGTCCATCTCATACTTGCTCTTTCTCTTTTCCTGCTGCCTTCTATTGTTCCTGCCTTCATTGCTGGGATTCCTCGAAGGTACAGCCTGGCCTGCCTTCCCAGCCTGGTGACCATCACTGCTTCTCTATGAGTGTTTTATCCCTTTATGCCAAGCCTGTCTATTCACTGTTTCCCAGAAGCAAATCCTAACACCTCACCTTT
>NW_005323082.1:0-1371 GCF_000412655.1 Myotis brandtii | reverse complement strand
ATCGAGCATGCAACCTGGGCATGTGCCCTGACTGGGATTCGATCTGGTGATCTCTTGGTTCATGGTCAGTGCTCAACCACTGAACCACATCTGCAGTGCTACAAGCACTGTGTCATTTTAATTGGCTTTTTTACACATACTGACAATTGAATCCTTTACCTCATAAAATGTTCAATTTATTATGTAAAATATAATATAGTTTACATCAGAACTTATATACAGTACATAATTTTCAACAGTATTAATCATTTATCACACTGGTGAGGTTTCTAGCTCAAACATTAAATTCACTAACTACACCTAAAACGCTCTGATCATTTCTAGGTTTAGTATTTTATAGAGATCAGGTATCAGGTGTCTAAGTGTTGCATTTTAAGATGGACTAAAGATTTTCCCTTCTTTTGAATCTTAAAACAAAACACTAAAAACCCCCACAATGTGACATTTGGGACTCTGATTCATTCTGATAAGTAAAGTATATGAATTTTAATAAAGGCTTCATTACACATTCTTTCAAAAACTTCTTTTCCAAGATAAGAGTATTTTCTTGCATGTAACTATCTCCCAATTGTCTTTCTCTCAACTCATCTCATCCCATTGTTGAGACAAATACAGTAATCAAACCACTTCCAAATGTACTAATGTCCATTGTGCTCTCTTAGGTCTGGCCACAAGCAGGTTGACCCATCACATCAGGCTATGTAAAGGACTCACCCCACTTTTATATTTAAATTCTAAAAAATCGGAATAAAACAAATCCCAGAAGTTTTATGTAAGCATAGATGCAATTTTACAGAATAAATGCTGTTTTGGAATGATAGTACAATAAATCATCTCCTAAGTAGTTTTTTAAAAGGATAATTAGGTAGCATCATTCATATGTAATATTTGATCATGAATAGACTGAATTGCTTTAAATATACGATTGGGACAAACTTGTCAGGAAAAAGTATATAAAAATAGAGTTATATAAAATAGAGGTCAGAAGGTAATTGGTAAATTGTCTAGCGATAATAAAGAGGCCTTTAAAATAATCTGGAGACAGCCCTAACAATATAGTTACTTTATAATCTTTGTGTTCCTTCTTTTCCGTTTATGTTTCAGTTTCTGCACTTTTCCTTTCAGTTCCTTTTCTAGTTCAGAGTCTTTAAAGTTGTATTGACATTTCCTTTTTGTGCTAGGTCTGAGTATATTGGTTATAGAGTAAAATGACATTTGTTTCCTAGGTTGCTCCAAGCAGTGGTGGGTGTAGTCAAAAGATGTACTGAAAGATGTTGGTGAGTTTGACCTGAGCTTGTGCATATTTTATGCAGTGAAAAATCTTTGCACATTCAGAAGTTTGTGAATTTGTACTGTTTACTTTGAACTCCC
>NW_005323081.1:0-1371 GCF_000412655.1 Myotis brandtii | reverse complement strand
TTTTCTCAGTTGTAAAATAAGGACTTGAACAACAATGATGTAAGACTCCACCCACAACACTTGCTTGCACAAAACCCAGTGGACCAGCCACAGGGAGCATAACAACAGTAAGGAACTCCTGGAATTTCTAGATCCAGCCCTCAGCTGATGCCTCTAGGGAAGATGATTTCAATTTCTGGGCCACTGGCTTAGTAATCTGTTAGGGCCCAGGGAGAAAACAGTAGGATTTTCCTATGATATAGGTACTTCTGAGGAAAATTTAAACCTAAACCAGATTAGGCTTCTTTCACAAACTAATCAGTAAATACCATCACTTAAGGTTAATGGATTCATTCTGCATTAAATACATTTTCAGGCACCGAATGTAGGCATATCCAAATGTACTTTAGTTCAGTCCACTGTGTTTGAGTTCATTTTAGTGCTTGGGCCAGAATTCACAAATCAAGCCCAGTGGGGCTCATAGTGGAAGATTAACACATACTAGGATTTGACCTCATTGAATTCAAGTGTTCACTGGTTCTGTAATAAGACTAGTTGGCTCCAAGTCCCACATGAAAAAGATATGCAGGTATCCCAGCAAAAAAGAAAACTAACAAACTTATAAATTACAGTTCTGCAGACACCCTAATATTTGTGCTGAACCTACGACCTTGCTTAGAGTTATTAGCATATAAATATGCAAACTGAACCTGGCTCTCATTATGAGCATGTATTTGAAATTTAAACTTATAAAGATTTAGCTACATTTTTATTTTCTCATTATCACTAAAGGCCTTATCCAAGGAAGATCATTTATGCAAAATAAGTTATAATCTGCTGCAATAGAATCATCAAGATAATCCAATATACCGACTTAATTATTTGTCTTTCTTTTCACAGATATTTGGTCCTAGTACTGTTGCATTTACCCAATGAATGGAAAGGATGGTCTATCCCAGAACTCACACTGCTCCTGGATGAGCAGTGATTTGGGTAGCCAAAGGCAAATTAGCAAAGATTAATTTAAACTCTAAATTCTAGGAAAACAACAACAACACAACTTAGGGGTGATTAAACCATGGACGAAGGAAAGACTTTAGGGATTTGTAAAATCAAATGCAATACTATATGAATATGAGAACATGTTTATTTTTGAGGAGATAATTCATAATTCTCAAAGGACTCTAGGACTTTCAGAAAATCTATGAAATCAATATTTTTAAAATTCCTTAAGAAAGGACTTGGGGATAGGGCAAAAGCTTTCAAATACAACATGCAGTTGAAGGCACCTGTGGCATGTTGGAGTCATGCCATAGTCATGGTGACCTAAGAAGAAGTAATGTGAGATGGAAACTGGCATACATTCCAGTATGTATGGCTTCCTTCCTCCCC
>NW_005323080.1:0-1371 GCF_000412655.1 Myotis brandtii | reverse complement strand
AAGTACCCTTTTACTTGTTAGGCTATAAACTTAATGGCTCCCCCAGCATGTGAGACTATCTAGGGATCTGCTTAGCTTCTCAGCCTCCTAGTTGTTGCTTTTTGCTTGAGCTCTTGCCACTTGGCTTCTGTGCTTACAGTCTTTTCAACTCCTTGGCTTCTAAGCCCCTCGGCTGCAAGTTTTGAATCAGCAAATGCCCCAAAGAGAAGAAGTGTGCCAAATATCCAGCCTCAGTCTGTGTTTCCTTTCTCTTGATAACTTGGCCCACATGTCTTTGCTTCTTTCTAACATTCTGGTGCCTTCAAACAGATGTTTTCTTACTTTATCCAGATTTTCTAATATTGCTCAGCCCTCACCTGATCCTATTTTATTATTGAATTATTATCTCAATTTTCCCTGGGAACAAAATGTGTCTTTTATTTCCAAAGTTATTTTTTATTTTCTGTATTAGCTTACTTTCTATAGGGACCTTTTAACTTGATTGTTCAATTTTGTTCCTGCATCACCAATAGGAGGTAGGTAACCTCCTATCAGTGTGGCTAAGTATATCTGGGAGAAATCACCAATGAATGATATATCTTGTTCTTTTGATTTTTTTCTCTCTTTGTTTGCTCTGGCAGCCTAAGTTAGCTTTTTTTTTTTTTTAAGTTATTTGAGCCAATTGCCCAAACAAGAAACACACTATGGCAAAACCCTGACTTAACTCTAATGAACATCTGTATGTAAGAAACAGCTAGATGACGTTCCCTCCATCCCCCGTTTTCCATTGTGAGAGTTGCAGCATTTCCCAGAGTCCTTTAATTTACCTCTTGCCAGCACTGCTCAGATTGTGAAGGTTTTCTACAATTCTGTATGTAAGACTTTGCATAACAGACCAGCTCTTTTCTCTTTCTTGAGCTCACTAGTGGGATAGTGGCCCTTGGTTTTTCTCTTCCCCTATCCAATCATATTTGTTCATAAGTTCCAAAAGCCTTAAAATACCTTCTCCCTTTCTCTTTTTGTCAACACTGTTAAATATTAGTAATTATTTTGCATATTTCCTTCTTAATTACAATGTAATATGAAAGGCCAAATCATTAAGTATAAGCCCCATTGACCCATGACTCACACAACATCTCTTCTCTGGGATATCCATTTGGCTTTCTTATGATATTGTCTATGTTTCTAAATGTATAAAGATTTAGCTAATTCCTGAGTTATCTATGTCATCAAAGGCCTGTGGTCATGACGCTGTTACAGTGTCACGACCAAACGAGCAGCAGCTCTTGCCGTGGGGCATGAGCTACTAGAGGTGGAGAGCTACTAGTGGCAGAGACCTATAGGTGGCAATGTGTGGGGCAGCCAGCTGAGGCAAGCGGAAGCGAGCTACTC
>NW_005323079.1:0-1371 GCF_000412655.1 Myotis brandtii | reverse complement strand
TGGGTCACTGTCTCTCCATCAGAGGACAGCTGTCCCAACCGGCCCCAGCTTTTTCCTTCTATCTCTATGTCTGACTCATTCTTTCATTTTCTCAATCCCCAGCCGCCCTTACTCAGGAACTGGACCGCGCTGGATAAGGAAAAGAGAGAAATATTTAGTTATCTATTGCTGAATAAGAAAACAATGCAAAAGTCAGTGACTTAAAATAATAATTATTTATTAGTTCATGATTCTGTGGGTTTATGATGTGTGTACCACTCAGTTCTGATAGCTAGTTTCTGCTCCACATCCTGCCAGGTGGGCTCACTCAGGATTTATAGTTACTGGTGTGTCGGGTGTGGCTGTGTAAATACATGAGGTCTCACTCCCATGTGTGGGCCCTTAGCTCCAATGGCTGGCAAGACTGTGACAGGAGCTTCTCTCTCCACATTCTGTCTTTATTAGATCTCTCATCCTGAAGGATTGTACCCTGAGCTTCTGCACAGGCAGTGATGGTCTAAAAGGACAAGGGCAGAAGCTACAAGATCTCTTAAGTCTGAGATTCAGAAGTCAGACGCTATTTCTTCAGACAGTCTGTTGGTCACAGCAAGTCACAAGGGCAGCCCACATTGAAGGGCTGGGAGAAAAATTTATAGGCGTAATTAATCTACCACACTATTAATTTTTAAACTACTCTTTATTTGAAATAATGCCATAGATTCCCTCTGCTCCCCAAGATGTAGTCCAAATCTCCATTCCCATATGCACCTTTTTTTTCTCCATATTAATGCTTTCAAAAGGTTACAGGAAAGAGAAAAAAATATTAGTTTGTTTATTTACATATAAGGAGAGGTGAGTGAAAACATATTTTTGAATTTTATGATGTAGATTGAAATCTTGGTTCCATCTCTTATTAGTCATGTGATTAAATCATGTAATTTCTTTGAGTCTTTCCATATTAATAAAATAGATATAAGATATAATTCTTGCACCTGGGTTACAAAGTATATAAAGTCAGTTAAATGTAGATAATGCATAAGGGAGACATTTAAATGCAGAAAGTGTTATGCAAGTGTAAGGTAGCAATTTTATTCCGATGATACTTGAGCTTTTCAAATTATTTTGTTTTGTTTTTGTAAATTCTTCAATATATTATTATCATTTACATTTTTTAGATTATGAAACTAAAGTCAAGGCATTCAGTAAAATTCCCAATAGATTGATAATGATTTATTTTCATCCTTTAGCAATGAAGCTCTTTGAAATTGTACTTGAAATGTTTAAACTCAACATTTTTTATTTAAAAAAGGAAAAATAAAAATAATATATGTAAAAAATATAAATTTAGAAGATATAAAGGGAGGGACACTTAGCATATTAGCCTTTTATATA
>NW_005323078.1:0-1371 GCF_000412655.1 Myotis brandtii | reverse complement strand
CTTCTGGCAGCGAAAGGACCTCTTACGCTTGCAGACTTCTCTCCAGCTGGTCTTCCCAGGACCGGTTCCAGGCTCAGAATCTGGTGGCTGCTTCTGGGGCAACTTGTTACCGTGATTCTGAGCTCCGTTTCCATCCGTGGAGCATGAGGGTGGCCACACTTAGCTCCTGGGGTTCTGAGGAGAGGATGGCTCTAAGAGCTGAGCACCGCTGAGCGGTCCCTTCCCGGGATGGCCAGCCAGGCCTGGTCTCCCCGGAGTGGGCCCACGTCTGGGGCCAGGAGCTCAAGGCCCACATGGACCTGTCTGGATGGGGGTGGGGGGGCTCACACAGGGATCCCTCATCCTTGCGACGGAGGCCCCGAAGAGAAATTAATTCTCTGCATCCGGGCCCTCCTCTCTATTACCTATTCATCAAAAATTGCCCGGCGTTGGTGCATTTTTCATGACAAGAGTCAACATTTGCCGTGTTAATAAAGCAAGGAGCTGCTCTTCTCCTCTCAGAAATGGAATATGTAACGACACGGCCCCTTTGATGTTTCCGAGCCAATACAATATGTATCTGAACGAGGATGAGAGGCGGCCTGTTAGGGCCAGGCCTCGGAGGTGCTCGGTGGAGGGGACTCGGGGTGGGGGGGTGTCTCTGGAAGAGGTGCATCGAGGTAGGAAGTGGGGTAAGAGAGAGAACTCGGAGGGTTCTTGCACCTCTAGGGGCGACCCGCCTTGGTGAATCATGGCATCCAGAGGCTGTGACACGGGTGTCTGAGGTGATACGGAAGCCCAGTGCCCAGACCCAGGGCTGGAGGGAGGTCAGTTGCAGGGAGGGTCACGGTGTTTTGGAGGGAGGTGGACAGGGGAGGGAAAGCTGTCCCTTCCTCCTAGTGTTGTTTGCGTGCGTCACGTGGGCCTCTGGGCGTGCAGGTGCTGTGAGACGGGCATACACATCGGGTGGGACACAACTGTCATCAGAAGCAGTCCCATGCCCTGAGCGCTTACAATGCCAGCGCCCTGGGAGGCCCTCAGGGAGATGAACTGGTGGGACCCTCCCTGTCCTTGTCCCCACCAAGCCAACAGTCCAGCTGGGGGAGGGGCCTGTCACTTGATGTCAATATCCAAAGTCTGGATGGTCCAGAAGCCAGGACGCAGGGCAGGGTGGACAGGGCGCCAGAGGACCCTGCAGCCAGGCCCCCAGTCTCATGGGGAAGCCATCTCAGGCCGGGTCCTGCCGGAAAAGCCAGTGGGGAGTTCCCCTCGCCCCTTCCCAGCCCTGGATCCCCCACACCCCGCCTTTGAGGAACACTCTGACCTCAGAACCATCGAGGTATAAGCTCCTTCAGCAGGCTGCACCTACCCCCACGTCTTCAGAGAGTCTGT
>NW_005323077.1:0-1371 GCF_000412655.1 Myotis brandtii | reverse complement strand
AGGAGCCTGGGTTCTACGCCAGGAAGTGTGTGGCGTGACTGCTTCGCTTCCATGCAGTGGCAGCTACTTCTAAAGGGAATGGAAGGTGCGGAGTTGTCCAAACTGCACCATTACCAGAGTCTTACTTCTCACCTGTGGGTTGGAATACCAGCTGAGCGTGAGCCCTGAGGGCTATAGAGCTGGGGGGCGAGTCAGGTTGTGTGTACGAATGTGTGTGAGTGTGAATTCAGACAAACCCAGCGCTCAAAGAACGCAGCGCCACTGCCATGATACCAGCGGGAACTGTATAAACTACCTTTCCAGCAGGACTGTGCCACCTCAGGAGAGATGGACCATTGGTATCCTATGGACCATGAGGGCCACTTTAAAAAAGGAGGGAGACCTCAAAGACCCATGACAGATTGAAAGAGAAAAAGGGACCGGAGCATTTTAGGGCATCCGTTAAACTCAATCCTTCACAAAACATAGTTTCAGAGATGATTTTTACGCAGCTAAAACTGAAAGTCAGTCAACTACAGAACAAAACACAGAGAAGCAAGCTTCCGCAGGAGCCACGTTCTTCATGAAGGCTCCTCCGGGGATGGAGACTCGATGCCGCATCTCTTCTCTCCCCAGACCTCAGGGGCGTCGGCCCCCGCAGCACTTAGCCGGCTCTTCAGTGTGCCATTTAAAGATTTTCGTGTCTCCTGATTTATAGGTTCTGTCTGTGCTGCTATTGATTGTTTAAGAAAGTGCCCTCTTCGTGCAGAAGCCCTTTAATGAACACGCTGTATATTCTGCTTTCTGCCGAACATGAACATCGATGAACAGACTTAGATGATGGTGCCCATTGGCCGTTACAGGACGCACTCACTTCCGCTGGCTTCACTCTGCATCCCCTGCAAAGTGCAGGCTCTGGGCAGACGTGCACAGGGGCCGCGTCTCCCCAAGGGCGGAATCATAGCCCGTGAAGTGGGCGAGGCCGGCAAAGGCCGTCGAGGCCAGCCTTCCTCCACGACAAGCGCCTCATCTTCAACACCCTTGACAATGGCTCATCCGCTCTGTGTGCCTGTGCTTCTGGAGAGCTAGGGGCCCTGATTGGTTAGAGAGCACGCTCCATCAGTAAACCTAGAAAAGGGCGTTTCTTTCAGACTAGAAGCAGCTGCTGAAAAATGAGAGAAGACGTGGGGGACGCCGCTAATGAGGAAGGAGAACCTGCACAGCCCTGGCTCTGAAGGAGCGAACTGGAAAGGAACCACAGCAGAGGACATAAAAACGAAGCTGAAAAGCACTCGGAAGGTTAAGATGTTAAAGAGAATATGTTTTGAAATGAAAATTCTGAGAAAAGGAAAACTAAGATTTTAATAATCGTTTGATAAGAATGTTTTTATT
>NW_005323076.1:0-1371 GCF_000412655.1 Myotis brandtii | reverse complement strand
AGTATAAATGTCAGTCTAAAATTTATGAAAGAAATATAATGTGATATGAAAATATTTTATTGCTTTTGATGACACAGTCACAAGTATTGCTAATACCACTGTGGTTTATTACTAATTTCATAAATTAAGAAAATGTAAACTTCAGTTACAAGTTATTAAAATATACATATATTTTTCCAATCCAAACTCATTGATTGCCTGAATTTTACACTAAAAAGCTCTGAGATTCTGAAGAATCACTTTATGTCAATGGAATATATTTTGACACTATCTTCTTTTTTTGTTTTTATTCTTATCACCCACCCCTTCCCTTTTCCAACCATCAGCTTGTTCTATATATCTGTGGGTCTGTTTTTGTTGTATTTTTGTTTAGTAATTGATTTATTTAATTTCAATTCCACATATAAGTGAGATCATACGGTATGTATCTTTCTGTCTGACTTATTTCACTTAGCATAGTAATCTCTAGGTCTACCCATGTTATTGCAAATGGCAAGATTTCATTCATTTTTATTGCTGAATTATATTCCATTGTCATCGTCTTTATGTGCTGCCCTATTCCAGTTCATTGCTCCCTCTGCTTGCTTACTTCAGAAAAACCAATTAGATCTGTTTTTTGTTTGTTTTTTTGTTTGCAAAAATTTTCAAGCACTTTGTCAGGGCCTAACATCATAAGCTGAGTACTCTGTAATCTATCTGCACTACCAGCTTCCCTTCTCCCACAAAATATTGATGCCGGTGAAAATTTTGATGCTTAAAGACCACAGAGCCTAAGAACTGAAACATTGCAATAAAATCAGATAATCTTCTAATATCAGTCTGTCACTGATTATCCAGCTCATCAATTTTCTTTCCCTCAGTTTTCTTACCTATAAAGTGAATTAAAAACTCACTTAACTGTTACCAGAATTAAAGTAGCTAGTCAATGTAAAGTGCTTTGAATAGACTTTAGTAATAAATTCCCAGGGTAAGTAGCTACTGTTATACTGACCTCTGAGATTTGGTGACTGATGCATGATAAATTTCTATACTAATCAGCATCTACATTGTAGATAAGCAGACTTGAAATTTATTGAAATTTAGGGTTAATGTTTAATTCAGCCTTGTATATTTGTAGTATCTGGTGAGTGTGTAACATTTGTAAAAATCATTTGCATAAATATATATAAGCAATATATTTCCAAGACCATACCTAAACATATCCTGTTGATTTAAAAGTGATTAGATTTCAAACAAATCGGTTTTGTTAATATCTGGGTCTGGTGGTATTGTATACTCTCACAATTCACATACAGGAGTGATAAAGGTAGCTATATGCAAAATGGGACTGAGCAAAGCAATGGTACATGGAAGTCATTTTAGGCTAACCTA
>NW_005323075.1:0-1371 GCF_000412655.1 Myotis brandtii | reverse complement strand
GTGCCCTTCCTCTGACAGGGAGTAGTGGGACCACGGTTTGCTCTGACATCAGCCTCAGGACAGCCACCTGAGCAAACCCTGAGACCATCCAACACTTTCCTCCAGCGCCCACGCAGGACGCTCCATGTACACCACCCCAGACCCAACTGACAGATAACCCAGCACCTAAGGGACCAGGCACTTAACATGTCAAGCAATCAAAGGCCTCTGAGAAGAAACACTACCAGCACACGCTTGCCATCTGCTGGTTAGAAGTGCAAAGTGCAGCCAGACGTCTGTCATGCTGGGGGCACAGCTTCCTCCTGGCTTCAGCCCCAGTCCTCACTGTTCCTCTGTGCTGCCTGCTCCCACAGTGCCCACCTGTCCGCAGGAAGACACCTGTTAGCATAGGAAAGAGGGAGATGGGACTGGGAGTGATAACATAAGGACTCTCCAAATGTGTCCCAGGCCACAGACATGGAATCTAAGGAGTACAAGCATCACCTGGGATTTCGTTTGTTGAAAAGCACATTCTTAATCAGAGTGCTGGCGCTGGCACATGAGATTCTGCATTTCAACAAGCCCCAGGTGATGCTGATGCTGCTGGTCCGTGGACCAGACATTAGCCCATCGCTCAGCATCCCTGATTCAACCTCCAAATCACTACCTGGTAACTTGTCAAGCCTCAGCTAGATTGTTTTTCTTCTTTTTTTTTTCTTCCAGGAAATCTTTTGTTCTACTTCCATTTGAAATAGAGAACAGCTAAAAACAATGAAATATCTACTGCTTAGCCCATACTCAGTGTGTGCCAGGCCCAGGACTAAACACTCTCATATGTTATCTAATTCAATCTTCCTTCAATCATTTCCTTTTACAAAGTAGGTGTTATTACCCCCACTTTATAGATAAGAACATTGAGGCCATAACATGTAAATAGGTGACTCATGGTCACGCAGCTGTAACTGGAGGAGCTGAGATTCAAGCTGAGGTCTTCTGAGCCTGCGCTGACCCAGTTGGTTCACTCCCACTTGCAGCCATACTCTCAGGCCAAGTGCAGCCCACCGGCTGGCAGAAGTAGCTTTAGTTAGCCAGGAGCAAGGTGGCCACAAACTGGGAGGAAGAGGAAAGGAAAAGACCAGGTCATAAAGCCTGCTATCCGTGCGGTGAGACCTGACTGGTCAGGACTGGGGGCGGTACTAGCCCACCAGCCATCCCTCCTCCGCCTCACGGATACTTGGTGAGTGATTGCTCATCAGATCAACTCCAGGGAGCAGCCAGATCAGAGGCTGGGACTTGCATACATCTTGCTGGGCTCCAACTTTCTTTTAATGTGGGCAAATCTGGACCGCAAACCCACACTAGGCACCTGCTGTGTGCAAGACTCTAAGCTGG
>NW_005323074.1:0-1370 GCF_000412655.1 Myotis brandtii | reverse complement strand
AAAACAAAACACTGCAAATGAGTTCATATCACTTGAAAGAAAAGGAAAGTTGAGAGTGTGAGAAGATGAAAATTGAGAAATCAACAAGGACCCAATTATGAAAGGCTTTGTCTCAGAGAGGGCCACTTAAGCATTTTCATTAGGGGAATAATATGACTTGTATGCAGGCTAGAGAGAGAAACCTGGTGGTGATGTGGTTGGAACGGAGCGGGCGGGCTATAAAGACAGAGTGCTGGGAGTCAAGTTAGCGAGTTTTAAAGAAGTCCAACAAAGGGATATTGGGAGCTTAAAATAAATCCAGATGAGGAGGACAGATTAAAAACATCTTTAATATTATTGTGTATACAAGGGCATATTTTCAATAATGGCGGGAGATATTTAAAGAACTTACCCACTAGACTTGTAATTATATTTCAAAGAATAATTTGTAACATGACATATCTTAATTATTATGAGTGTACTGGATTACTAACAACATTATTAAATAAGATGTAATATAATATAGCATAATATTTATGAATATTAAGAAAAACTGTCATATTACCATGAACAACTTTTGAGTTTTGTTTAAGATACCCATTTAATCATTGAATAATTCTTTATAAAACAATTTACTAGTAGTGTTGTTTAGTTGGTCCTTATACATAAAAATAAATATACATTTTTAATGAAAAGTAAATTATATCCTATCAATGTAAACTATAATTAAAAACATAGCTTAATTAGCCCAGATCTTTTTGTGTAGTTTGTTTTCTTTTCTCCCATTTGCCTCCATTCCCATGGAGAAAAGGATATGGGGTAAGAAGAGAGTGGATTTTGCTTTTATTGCATAAGGATAAGATGGAAATCTGACTCCTCCATTAGCTCCCAGAAATAGCTCAGAAGAGTGCTCCAAAATACTGGGTACCAGACACAGATGTTCTCACATTCACAAACCAAATTAGATTTCCAGGAACACTCATTTGATTAATTTGGTCAATTCAGTCTATTTAGTTTTCAGAAGAAACATGTGTTGTTGCTGTTGTTAATGATGTTGTTTGCAATGTGTGACTCTAAAGTAATTAGTCATTTGCCTTTTACCTTTCAACCATTTTAATGTGTGCTGGACAGAGAGAGTATAAGAAAGTAGCATTTGTTAAAAATGGAAGCTGTTTCATTTATTGGTACAGTTAGAGACAGAACAATGGGAGATTTAGATGACTTAATTATCAAGAGGTATCAATTATGTAAATGAGCCTGATGGTAAATAAAGCATCTTTTCCTTACAAAAGTGTTCCTTCCTCTGAGACAGTGGTTATTAACTCGTGCATGTATCAGAATCACCCGAGGGCTTGTCACAAAACAAACAGAAGACCCACCCGGTGAGTTTT
>NW_005323073.1:0-1370 GCF_000412655.1 Myotis brandtii | reverse complement strand
AGGTCAGCGCTCAACCACTGAGCCACGCTGGCTGGGCTGTTTCACTTTTTTTAATGCTCCTATCTATTGGGGGCTTATCCCTTGAGAGTAAATTCTTATCGTTTATTGTGCTGGACAGTTCTTCTGGGAGTTTCCGGAGAAAGTACCAGAGGTCCTGCTCTCTCCTCCTGTTTGGAAATACAGAGGCAAGTGATGCCCCACAATGCTCGAGCTACCATCCTGCCCCACTGAGAATGGGAGCGAGGAAAGGAAGGGGCACCAGAGGGTTTGGGAAGGGCCACTGAGGTCAAGGCTGCTGACTTCCCCCACACCCAGGCCTGCTAAACACATGTGACCTCAACCCCTGGGCCTGTTTCCTTCTCCTGGTTCTCCCCATGGACTTGCCTCAGGAAAGGCCAAGTGAGTGGGAGAGAAGGGACAGACCCTTGGCATTGCCTCCAAACCAGCCTTGTCAAGTCCCTGTCTCCTGTCAGTCAGCTTCCAGGTGCCGCCTGCAGGTCCCCCAGGACTTCATCCCAGCAGAACACCACCCACCAAGTTTCAGCGGCCCACACCCTTCCCTAGCCTTTGGATTGAGCACTGATGATGAGTCAGATACTGTTGGTGGGAATACTTTGAGGCGAAAGAAAGCAAAGCCTGTTGTCATGGAATTTAAACTAGAAAAAAAAAATTCTAGTTGTGGGAGACAGTTAACAAGGAGGCCAGTAAATAAACCAGCAAGATGATTTAAGAAGGCCAAAGTGCTAAGGAGAAAATAAAGCAGGGTGAGGGGTTGGAGACTGACTGCGGGAGGGGCCGCTTTGGGATGCAGGACAAGAAGGACTTTCTGGGGAGTCAGCATCTGGGCAGAGACCTGAGTGGTGAGAAGCCAGCCAGTGGGAGGCTGGGGCAGGTGGCGGGGTGAGGGGGACAGCAGGTGTCCGCCTCCTGGGGAGGAGCCAGGAGGGTGTTTCTGAGGAACAAAGAGGAGGCAAGGAAGGCTAGAGGGGGAGCTCTGGGGCCTCGGGGGCCAGCGTAAGGACTTTGGCCGTTGTCTGTAACGTGAAGGGAAGCTGCTGGCAGCTGTGAAATGGGGAGGCCAGTCAGGAGGCAACTGCAGTCCAGGCCAGAGGCGGCAGTGGTTGGTTTAGTGGAGATGGAGAGGAGAAAGCGAATTTGGGATTAACCTAAAAGAAATTTGAAAGAAGCATGTACGCTCCCTGAGCAGAGTGCGATTCTTCAAGTTCAGAGAGCTTGAAACACAGAAATCTCTTCGATGGCCACTTGTCATAGAGTCCCAGCACCCCCACATCGGGCCCAGGTCCCCTGTGGGACCTGCAGGAAGCCTGGCTCGAGGGCCTCCGTGGCCTCTCTCTCCCTGTGCCCCCAAG
>NW_005323072.1:0-1370 GCF_000412655.1 Myotis brandtii | reverse complement strand
GGAGATGTGGTAATTTCAGTGGTAATGAAATAAATAAAATACAGAGAAATAATATTCCTAAGATATTCCCTTGGAAAAGGATGCCACACAAAGAATTGCTGAAGGACCTGAATATGATTGGCTCAAAGGAAAAACTAAGGGAAGACAGTTATATTCCAACATATGATGGTTGTCCATAGATGGGAAAGGTCAGATAGGGAATTAAAGAGTAAAAGTTGTAAGGTACTGGTTGCAAAGAGATTTTAAAAAACAAACAAACACGGAACTTTGAATCACTAAAGCAACCAAATTCGTTCAGAAGGTTTTGACCATCTATGGGAGATACTTGAGGAGGAGGCATTACTAAAATAGGTGAGAGGTTATTTTTAGATGATTTTAAAAATACTTTAAACTTTAAGAATTTTATAACTATGATGAATTGAAAGCTAAGAATGTTTGTGAAATAAGCAAACACGTAAGAAAACTTACCAAGCATTTGTTTACTCCTCTACCGTCATCTTCAAGGCAGACTTGAGTCCTGCTTGGCCTTTTCAGCAGGGCATAAGTCTCTAAACCAGGAAGATGATGTGAACTTTATTTTCATGAACTTTAATTTTGTTTAAAGAATTTTAAAAAGATCAAGCAGTGACAGCGTACTATTTTGTAAAGTGAATCCATATATAGAAACTCCCTATGGCATTAACATGTCCAGGTTTAAGTTATGCAGTTTCTTGGCTATTTGAAATAGGATGGTCATCTCAATTCAGTTTGCATAAGAAGCCCATTGTTCTCATCTTAAAGCTCAGGATAAGATATTCATAACATCTCCTCCTCTTTCCTCCCACACTCTTCCAATGCCTGAGACACTTCTGTCCAATACTATCCATTCAAACTGAAAGACTGACTGAGCTATTCAAAGCTTCCTCTCGGGCACTTAGGGCTTTGTGCTATTGTCCGGCTGTATGAGACTCCAGTGGATTCTGTGTTCAGTCTGTTCTAATGCACCTCCCACCAGCTGGAATACGCATCTTTAGCATTAGCGTTTCTTTTCCATTACTTTTAATGCAGACAGCTCCGGGTTTGTTCTGTTTAGGACCCTGAATTATGTCCTTGGCCTCCAGTATTGAGATTTAATTCAGCATATTTCTACTAGAATATAAATGCTTGTGGGTAAAATTATGCATATGTGGTGTGAAGGAACTGTTCATGTTTTAGTATTATTCTACCTTCCACAGTACTTAGCACAATGCCTTGCACACAACAGATGTTCGACCAAGGTGTGTGATTTCAACTAGTCTTTTTTCACCTATCCAGGAAAGTGTTGCCTTAGAAAATAAAAAGATGCTAAAATGATAATATTTAGAAAACATCATGCACTGGAATAATATTTT
>NW_005323071.1:0-1370 GCF_000412655.1 Myotis brandtii | reverse complement strand
TGGGAGGCGGTTACCTATGCCGCCATCTTGGTTCTGCTCTTCTCCTTTATGCTCAGACATTACGGCCATAGGGAATGCTCTCCTCCCCAGGTTCTGTGGCGGTCCTCAGATCTGATGGCAGTCCCAGTCTCCATCTCCTTATGGTTCTCTGAAGACCTAGCTCCAATGGCGGCCTTTCTTCCTCTGCATTTTTGTTGACTTTCTTCCTGCCTCTTGCCTGGAAGTCTCCACTCCTTGCTGTTTCCTGTTGTGTGTATTCGTTACGTGCCTCCTTGGAAGATCACGCCTGTGCATTTACTCTTGTCTAGATCCTTGAGGGCCCTGCGAGTTTGTAGAACATTTTGTGGTAGCCTCTGTTGCTTACTCCTGGGACTTGTGTAACTGCAGAATGTATGAAAGAATAAATCAACATGTCATTACTTAGAATAGTAGAATTTGAGCCTTGGAAAAGTTCTTAGAGGGCAACCCCCAGTCGAATATCCTACCTTCTGTTTACTGTAGTCTGATCTTCGGCCTCAAACTGCAGGCATACTTCACTGTTCCTGGACAGGTCTGGTTGCTAAAAAGGTATTTTAGACTGTACCACAACCTCCCCCTCCTCTGTTGATTTTAGTTATACTCTGTGCAGCAACATGAGTTAAGTCTGCTGCTTCGCCTGTAGTAGCCTTCTCATTTCCTAGGACAGTCATCAGGCCTTTTCTAGGTTTATTGATGAATTCATCTATTAAACCTTTCATTTGTTAGGCACCAGGTACCATGAGGGTACAGTTGAAGACATACATGGTCCTCACACTTCAGGGGCTCACAGTTTAGGGGCTGAGAGATGAAATGGTATGAATTGATGCCGGTTATGCTGGAAGTGTGTAAATCCTTCCTGGTTTAATATGATTTCAGCATGCTTTCTTTAGACAACTCTGGTTTTGCCAGTGTCCTTTATATGTGTTTAAAATAAAACCATTTGATATTGTGACTTGAGCAGCATCTACAACTATTGTCTTAGGTTAGGAAACTGTATCAGTGATTTCAAACTTCATTGTGCATTTGGCTCTGCCACTATACTAGCTCTGTGACGTTATGACGTTAAATCATCTCTGTATTTTAATGTTTTCATCTATAAAATGAGGGTGAAAAGAGGATGGTGGTAATAGTAGTGCTTACTTATAGGGTTGTTGTAAGGATTAAATGAGATAATATATGTAAAGTGCTGAGAATAGTGGCTGACAAACAATGAATGGATTAATATACAGCATGTACAGTTAATATTAATAATAATGTAGGACTAGTAGCAGTGATCAAGTCACCAGACTCAATGGGGAGCTTGTTAAAATATAAATGGCCAGGCCTTATCTATTTACTAGAGGCCCGATGCA
>NW_005323070.1:0-1370 GCF_000412655.1 Myotis brandtii | reverse complement strand
CACACACACACACACACACACACACACACACCGTTTAGAAGTTAAAGAAGATAAGGAATAAAAGTGTAAAATGTCTTTGAAAATAAGGAAGTTTAGAGTGACTACAGTCAGAACATTTTTATTGGATTTGAGGGTAACAATATGAACATGTGGTTATATGATTAAATAGTGGCATTTCTCTTTTTTGCATATGAAGTTTTCAAAGTATGCTTTTATTTTGGAAATGAAATGATTCTTGAACCTCCACAAGAAGAAGAACAATATAAATAATTGAAATTAATGCAACTACAGAGAAAGTACATTCAACACAAACAAATAAAAAAGTTGTAATTTATATGAACTTTCCAGGTATTAAGTACTGAACATCTTGAAAGTACATTAGGGATCTCAGTTTTGCTGTTGTAGCCATTATAACCTTCAACTTGTGAAAATTTGCCAACAAAAATATTTCATGTATTTAAAGTCAGTTACAGACAATAACCTTTGATTTTTCTTTCTTAAGCTACAATTTTAAGAGTGTGAAACACTCCTCAAAGAACATTTTCTTTTATTCATGACACTTAAAAAGCAATTTATTTTCCAGTGAAGATAATTATATGAGCAGATCACCCAACACCTTTCTATAAGCAAAATTTTGAAGTTGAAATATATATAATGTAACCCTACTAATTTTAGCATGATGGTAGAATTGGTTTATATTAATAGTATGGATGATTTGGTCCTGATAATTTACTTAAAATTTATACAAAGTAATATATAAGGAAGAATAGGAATTAGTCACATATACACGTTCACGCAATCTTACTGGTATGTAACCATTGATAATTGAGAATATTAACTGACCTGTGTCCTACAGGAGGAGAAAGCCTAAATATGTATCTGAATTATCTGACATAGAGACTGTAAGGAGGATGGTAGGGGAAGGAGAGAGGGAACATAATAATTTGATATCATTATGGACACTCTTTGAGAGATGCTCTGGGAAAACCATTGACTGAATTAATTCAGGGAAGGAGATACACAGCTGAGAATATGCCCCCAAATAACAGAATTCTCAAAATTGTTGTTGAGGAGAGTATGGGTCATACAGAATATGTAACAGGCCATTCATAGATGCTCCAACTTTCCTTGCCTTCTAAACAGGGGTTGTAAATAAGATACCAGGTAATTATATGATTAAACTTTTGAGTATCAGTACACCATCCCACATTTAAATTTTGCCCCAGAGTTTTCTTTTCCCTTACATTGATTTCAGTATACTAATAATTACTATTTGTGGAGTAGGTATCTACAGTTTTCAGACTATTTCTGTTGACATAGGAGTATAGTTTTCAAATATATTCTAAAATTCCACAGGTTACATTTTCTCT
>NW_005323069.1:0-1370 GCF_000412655.1 Myotis brandtii | reverse complement strand
TCATCGACAGGGTCTGATGAGATTAGATGGCCTGGCCGCGACCCCAGCCCCGACTTCCAGGCCCAGAGGTCCCGACAGAGCCCCCAGGTGCTTGCAAGCCTCGGGTGATGAGCTGCAAGGATCGGCGCTGTAATCAGCATGAAACGTGCCCCTTTGCCGGGAGGAAAATCCCATCTCTGAAATCCGCGTCCCAGTGCCAGTTCAATGCCACCCTCGGGGCCATAAAACCCTTTTCCAATCACCTGTGCTGCTGGCTGCCGGCACCGTTAAATCCGGGGACATTATTTAGAGCCAAGACACTGCCTGGGGGGAGCGGACATCAGGTCCGAACCCGAACCCCACAAGGAGCTCCCCCTCTGTCCCACCACACAGCCCTCTGGCGACAAACTATGCCCAGCCCAGGGCACTGGACAGGGGAGTGGGCGTCCTGGCAACCACACGGTCGCTTCATCTCTGCCCACCAAGCCGGCAGGGCCCCAGATGGGCCCCTCTTGGCTGGGAACACTGAGGCCAGGCAGCTCAGGCCCGGCAGACACAGCCCCATCCTCCTCCTGGTTCTCATCAATCCCCTGATTACCGAGGATAACAATGAACACATGTCACTGAATCTCCAAGAAACTACCATTTTTATAACTTGCACCCAGTTCCTGAGATAAATTAAATGTCTCCCTGTAAGGCGGCGCTCAGGGCGCCCCAGCGAGGGGTGACTGCCCTTCATCAGCTTCTCGGGGCTTCACTAAGGGGAATGCCTCCTGCCTTCCATAGGCACCTGCGGATCCCGCAGCCCCGAGCGGGCTGGGTCTGCCTGAGAGGCGCTCCATCAGCCGCACCTGGGCTTGGGGGGGGGAGGGGCAGCAGGCTCCTTTGCTGAGTAAGCTGGCTGATGGTGTAGGTTGGGGCCAGCTGGCATCCTAGAAAGCCAGGCCTGAGGCCAGACGGAGGGCCAGTAGTGACCAGGCCTGGTGGGAAGGGAGCAGGAATTCACCCCTGCCCCCACTCCTGTTGGCCAAAGCTGACTCCAGGGAGCCAACTGGCCAGCGGGCTGAGATGGGCACCCAGGGGTTTCGTGGCATCTCAGGGAGCTGCTGCCACGCAGGCAGGGAGCGGGAGGGGTGACCAGCTGTTTGACTGGCCAGTTTGTAAGCCAGCTGGTTGGTGGGTGTGGTGGTAGGAGTTAGCTAGGGGGTGAGCTATCGTGCCTCTTGCTGGGTGGGCTGGTGGGTAACTGGGTGGACGCCGACCCCGTCTGTGGACTGAATTCGCTGCGAGGGTTCGCAGGCTGGACTCGGCTGACCCACCTTCAAACAAAGGACCCAACAGTGAAAGCCCCTCACACCAGCTGCCCACTGACAGACAAGACAACATGGGGC
>NW_005323068.1:0-1370 GCF_000412655.1 Myotis brandtii | reverse complement strand
ATCAACCATGAAGAAAGCTATAAGAGGAACACTCCAAACCCTTAAAAGGGTTTACTGGGAAAAGGGCAGGATTACAGAGGGAGGAAACATGGGAGAAGCAAATTCTTGATTTTTTAAATAAATCCCTTATTTTGTTTGACTTTTTAAAATAAGTAGGTATTTGCTTTTTAACTTAAAAATTAAATAAATATTAATATGAGGCAATCAATGCCAAAAGTGCCATGGGAATTAAAAAAGAGAAAATCCATCCTAGCTTGGAGAGAGAGGGGGAGGATCAAGGAAGCCTTCATGGAGGAGATAGTGTTTAGAATGAGTCTTGAAATATGAGTTGGGTCAGGATGTACAAAAACAGCAGAATGACAGGAAGGGACGAGCTCAACAGAAGGCAAGTTAACTGTCCCAGGGCCAGAGTGGTTGAGGTGACACAGGCAGACACCGCACAGGCGCTCAGTGAAGGCACTAAAGCCAACTTGGCATGTGCCTACCTGGCTGTCTCCATCCCCAAATCAGAGGGACTGCAGAAAAACGTGTAGAGGAAATGAACCCCAGCGTCTCTGGCAGAGGGTTCTAGACCTTTGTATCTGCTCAAACCACTTCTAAACTCCAGAGTCACAAACACCAGTCCCATTCTAAGAGGTCCATGGGAGCCTGAAGCCCGGCCAATCGCATCTCCCCAGGACACAGCCAGGGGAGGAGAAGTACCAGCATTGCCTTTCTCTCTCCATTTGTCTCAGAGATGGAGTCCACGCTCTGGTTGTTCTGTAGAGCAAACCCATTTATACCTCCCCAGCCATTCACTTCATTAAACTCACCCAACCTCCCTCCAGGGAGCACTGGCTCCATCAGAACCACAGGACTAGGGCCAGCCTTAGCTCCATGGTTCCTTCGACAAAAGGGAAATTGGAAGCACAGGGCTGGGCCTGGGGAAAGGGTTTTGGTTAGTATGTAAATGTAAATCACAAGAAAATCTGTCCCAGATCACCTGCTGGTCCCTGGGGAAGAGAAGAGATTGAGACCCAGCTCCCTGCCCTGGTGCAGCCCTGGGCCAGGTGAGGGGTGTGGACCTATATCAGATTACTCCCAGCAAGGTAATGTGACACATAAGGAACATGGGCAATCAAGGAGGGCTTCACAAAGAGGAGGAGACACATGGACTGGGTTTTGAAGAGTGAGTAGGAGTTTGATGAGAAGTAAGGGAGGACAGGCACTTCCAGCAGAGGAAATAGCACTGGCGAAGACAGGGCATTGGATTAGCAGTTCAGTGTAGCTGGAACTTGAAGGAGGATGGGGAGGGAGAGGCAGGATTGGCAAGAAGTGAAAGAGGAAAGGCAGGCTAGGGCCAGAGGGTGAGGGACTTTATAAGGCAAAGC
>NW_005323067.1:0-1370 GCF_000412655.1 Myotis brandtii | reverse complement strand
GAAACAAGGGCAATGCACACTTGTGGTAATTTTCCACTGCACATCTAACTAACCTTGATTAAACATAAGGCAAGGGGCTGTTCTGCCATCTTAGCCCCTCAAATTGGTTTCAGAGGAATTGGTTATAATGGAAATGTCAAGCCCTTTAAATATCAAACCTTTAAATACCATACAGGAATATAGATGCGCACATAACTTTGCTCATTCTTAGATTCTACCATGTCACTTGTCAGAACTAAATCAAGAAGTGATAAAGAGAAATAAACTATTGTTCTGGAAGCAATGATGTAAACAATTGGATATGATGAATGGGTGAAACCAGTTGTTCATCTTTAGAGTAAGATCTTTTCTCTGAAAGTCAGAGCCAAATGGGATCTGTAGAACATTGGCAGCTATGGAATTATGGGCATGTCTCATTGTTTCTTCCAGCCCACTTCTTTTCATGCCCCAGAGGACTTCTTTTCCTTGAAATTAAGCAATTGTGAGAATTGCTCTTTGCAAATGAGTTCAGGAAGCTTGCTTGTCATTTGAAAAATAATTTAAAAATCTCCTTATGTTGGAGAAAGCAATAAAGTCTACTGTTATGTGTTTAATATATGTTAAGTACTAAATAAATATTTATTGAATTGAGTTTTTCTGATGACTGGTGATTGTACTAGGCTGAGAAGACATGGACTTGAGTCTCACTGTGTTCTTAACTAGCTCTGTGACCCCAGATAAATCACTTAAACTCTCTGGGTTACAGTAAAATAGTAGTTAAAATATATACCTTGTGGGGGAGGGCATTTAAGGACATGATCACCAAAAATTCTTTGAAAGTATAAGGTACAAATGAACAAGATGAAACTGATGTGCAGAGAGAGCCATTTAAATGAAGAGCAAAGTAAAATTTTCACAAGTTCAAGTATGATTGAGTTAGTTGCATTTAATGGAGATACATAGGGTGAAAAGGCACATGTCTGTATTAGAAATAAGGGTTCCAGGAGTTCTGAAACTATAAGGATCTATGATTCTGTAGAATGGCAGAGATGAACTTGCTAAATGCTGCCCAGAGAAGCAGTCTTGTGTGAAAGGATGCCTAGAAACAATGACAAATAAGATGCTAGAAAAATGTCAAATATTAGTCCAAGATCAGTGAAATAGCTAAATACTGATGAAATGGCATGTTTTCTAGAGAGAAGTCTTTTTAAGTTGCCTCACTTAGAGAACTGATTCCAGTTACAGGCTGGGATATTTTGTCACACCACTGAGATTTTCTATAAGTAAAAATTGTAGGATGTGGGATGTTTAACCACTTCTGCAGCACAAGTCAGCTTGGTCTTCTCAATTCTATTTGCCTCCCCCCCCCACCCCCCCGCAAAGAAACTAAT
>NW_005323066.1:0-1369 GCF_000412655.1 Myotis brandtii | reverse complement strand
GTCCTCAGTGGTCTGGTTTCGAGCTCCTCCCACCTGGGTGTTTCACCTGGAGTCGCTGACAGGGGCCCCATTGTGCCCCCGGGCCCCCCAGCCCACTGTGGAGTCACAGGGAGGATCAGTGCATCTGGACTTCTGGTGCCACAGCCCGGCTGTTGGCTCTGGTGCGTTTGGGGGAGGGACGAGGAGGGAGGTGACCTGGGCCCTCTGTGGGGCGGGGTCTGGGCAGAGGCCTGGCTTCGTGACATTGGTCATCGGCTTCAGACGCAGGGGCTGGTGCACAGGGCCTGGGGTCAGGCACGGGCAGGGAAGACTCTGCTGTTAGCACGCATTAAAGGCCAGTGGGCTCAGAGCTAGCGAGCTCCTGTGACCTCCTGTGTACAGAACGTGGGTGATGTTGCTTTAAAGTCGTGATTTCTGCTCTCGACAGCCAGCTTTGCGGAGTGACAGCCGCTCGCCGGAGCCGGCTTTTATCTGTTTGCCAAAACACCTGCTCACTGTTCTCTCATTGAATAATCGCCGTTGACTCTTAGCTCGCTCAACACGTTTTTATTGAGTCCTACTGTGTGCCAAGCACCGGGGAGCCCGTGAGCGTCTGGACAAGCAAAGGGCCCACGCGTCCATAAATATTCTTTTATAAGTTGTAAGAAACTGTTATTCAGAGACACACAGACAGAAGGGTCTTCGGAGGGCGGGTTCTTTTTTTAACATGGAATGTATTTTGGGTGCAATGTGGGACAGATTCTAATGCGCCTCCGTTTTAAGAGAATGTGCAAATCTCACCATTCGAATGACTTAGGAAGAAAGTTACTCCGTGAGTTACAGAAGCTCCATAAAAAGCGACAGTTAACACAATCTGAACGTTCGCTGATGTCTTATCTTGCACTTTGGCCCCCAAAAAAGGGCAAAGAGAAGTCTTGTTAGGTCTCAGGCAGGTGCCCCGGATCCTTCCATGTTGAGAAGTGGACAGGTGGCCAGGGCCTGTGGGCAAGCTGGGCGGGGTACAGGCTGGGGTGCGCTCGGCTCCTAAGGGGCGCTGAGACCCCAGGGATCGGCAGGGACACAGCCGGCACTGCCCCATGGGGCGAAGGAGCCCCTGGTGGACACCCCTTCGTTATCCCCCTGTAAGTAAGTGATCTTCTGGAATTTGTACAAACAACCCCCAGCAATACAGGCTGTTTTAGCCCCGATCCAGCCATCTGTGGGGTCACGGGGTCACCTGCGTGGATGTCTCCACTCGAATGTATTGGAGATAATCCTGTCTGCGCTGTGTACCTCACAGGTGGGCCCCTAGCGTGGGAGCACGTGGGAGATGTTTCTCCATCTGAAGGTTGTATCCAAAAGCAAGGTATTGTTATTATTATTATTATTA
>NW_005323065.1:0-1369 GCF_000412655.1 Myotis brandtii | reverse complement strand
CCACCTCACCCACCCTGTTGTCCCACTGCCATCTCTCCTTGCACACGAAAGCCACACTGCTCCAGCCGTGCTCAGAAATGTGCACATCCTTGGAAAGATCACATGCTCTTGATGCTTTGGCATCTAGTGTTGCGTCTACTTGGAATATCCTTTCCTTCCTGCTTCCGTAGCCAGCTAACCACCCTTCCAAACAGGCTCAGACGCCCGTTGTTCGAGAAAGGATCCACTGATCCTCCTACTGTAGCCTGGACTGTATGCTTTCATGAGACTATTTACTTCTCTCTTAGAACATTGTGGTCAGTTTTTATTATATCTGTTTACATGTCTGCATCCTTCCTAGATTCTGAGCTTCTGAAGGCCAGAGCTATCTTTGTCTCTGTATCCTCACATCTTAGCACAGAGTTTATCACAGAGTATCAATGAATGCTCATGGAGGAAGGCCGGGGGAAATGAGAAACAATCGTTTTATAATTTTATATTTCAGACATTAGATAGTGTATATATTTCAGATATTATACAATGACATGTAGATACTGTCATTGCAAATTTTTAAATATTTTCATTTAGAAAAGACGAGTCTACTGTATAGAAGCCATAATATTCATACTTCTCCAGACTCATATTTCAAACAAACTTATTCACTTAGCAGATTGCTTTATGTTGAATCTAGTGTCATCACTGGGAACTGTGTTCCTTATGTGCCTGATTGTTAACCTCACCAAGGAGGTCAGCATGGACCCAGGGCCCAAGAGTGTTTGCAGGTGCCTGAGGCCTCTGAGGTGCCAGTGGGCAGGGGAGATGGGCTGCACCCTCCATAGGGTTTCCCACCTGTGCTTTCTCCGCTCCTTTGTTTACTATAAACTAATTTAAATTCTTCTTGTAAATACTTTTGCAATATCTATTCTTCTTTATGCCTTTTTACCTTGCTCCTCATCCCTACCCCAGGCCTCATGTCTAGCATCAACTCTAAACATGTTTTGAATTATAAAGAGTCTAAAAGTAGATCAAGTCCCAACGTATAATAGCAACTGGAGCCAGTTGAAGAACATAACTTTTTCTCATGAGATATATCACTCTAAGATAAGGCCTTTAAATCTCTCACACACAAAAAAAGGATAAGATTGGGAAATTTTGTTCACAAGAATTCCCATTAAGAAGAAAATGTGTTTTTATTTAAAAATATATGCTTTTATTGATTTTATTTTATATTTTCCTTGATGACATGTTATTATTATTTTTTAATCTTTATTGTTGAAAGTATTTCCTATGTCCCCTTTTTCTCCCATTGACCCCTTCTAGCCCACCCCTGCTCCCCAGCCCAGGCCTTCACCTCCCTATTGTCTGTGCCCATGGGTTATGCATATATGCA
>NW_005323064.1:0-1369 GCF_000412655.1 Myotis brandtii | reverse complement strand
AATGAAGAATAAAGTTTGAAAGAGGTGAGTCCTTGGTTGAAATTTAAAGGCTGACTGGCATTTGGCTGTCAGAATGGAAATAGAGGGAGGAAACAAGGTAGAATAAATTCTAGACAGAGCAAACAAGTTTAAAAAGTGTGGAGATGTGAAAGCACTGTTAGGAAGAATACTAATGCCTAACTATTATTGGTGCTTAATTTGTAAACTCATCTAATTCTCATGCTAATCCTGTAAGGAGCATACAGTAATTATCATGTTCTTCATTACACAGATGAGGAAAGTAAGACTTAAAAGAGGGTTAGCAACCTGCCCACGTTCCCTCAGGTAGCAAGTGACAGAGCAGGGATTCAGGCCAGACTAGACTGCACCTCGGTGAGTAACGTCACTACTGAGATTGATTGTAAAGTATACGAGTAAGTAGTCATAGGGATAATCTATTGTATTTATTAAACTGTACTGCGGAAGAGAATCTAACAGATTACCTGTGTGCTTTTAGCTTTATTGATTTCAGACTTGTAATTTTGAATTAATAATCATAAGAATTTAGCTAATTTTACAAATAGTTCTTATATTTTTGGTATAACTTGAGATTCACTCTAATTTTGCATTCAGTTTATTAGCTTATGGAATTATTTTGCTTGTAAAGATTGTTTAGTTTACCTTGTCAAGCACTTGAAGTCTTAAGAGAGAAGAGAAAATATGTAAATATCTAGAATATGGATAAAATATTTAAGAGAGTGACTAAATAACGAGAAATTAACTAAGTTTATAAATGGGAATTATATTAAGAAGAATTTAGCCTGTTTAGCTTGAGTTAATAAATATTAGTAAAAGAATAAGTAAAAAATGATTCATATTTTATTAGAATATTAAATAGAATAACATGACTGGCAAATTGCACTTAAAATGTAAGGAAATTAGGTTTTAAATTTTGTAATGTTAATAAGTAAATATTAATTTAAAACCAAGGTTATTGTAAATTGTTCTTTCTCTGCACAAAGGCCCCTCTTGGATCTTAAAACTCTGCACAGTTTTATTCTGAATGAATAGAGGCTTTATGCAGCACTTCACTGTTTACCCGGCCTATAGCTTTGTCTGGACAAGGACAAAAAACTGGTTAATGCCAAATATGAAGGGAGGAACAGGTTCCAAGAACTTGCGGTGTACTCTGGTTACTGGAAGGGATCTTTCTAAGGTTCTCGCCACTCTGTTCCGTGTACAGCATTCTTATATATTTTTTCTAACTATAATGAGAAATCTGTCCTTGGATTAAGGCAAACAAAGGATGTCCCATATCACAGGTTTGGTTACTCTGACAAAGGAGCTGAGCTTGGCACAGCTTGGAAGAGTCTTGGCCACATGGTGTTCT
>NW_005323063.1:0-1369 GCF_000412655.1 Myotis brandtii | reverse complement strand
TGTGTGTGTGTGTGTGTGTGTGTGTGTCTGATTTCTCTTTATTTAGTAAACAGGAGATGGCAGTATCTGACCATTATTTAAAATATGAGATAATTGAACTGATCTAACACTGAAGTCTCAAAATGTGCCTTATTAGCATGCACAATGCCCTCTATTATTTTGCAATTAGAGTAGAACATTATATATTTAATTTGACGAAGGCATTAGAAAGAAAAACAAATCAATGGTTTGCTTTTGTTCTTTGAAATAAGATATTATGCGACCAAAAAATGATGTATTTTGATAATGAATAATTTTTAAATTTAAAAAGTAATTTAAATACAAAGATAGACTTACAAGAGTCTATCCTTTTAGGGAGGTTGTGCACATTATACATTGTATGTATTTATAATTTTAATGACTAAAATTCTAATTCATTTTACTATGGAAGCCATTTGACAATGGTTTTTAAATACATAATAGTCAAATCTTGGGAATACTGGTTAACAGTTGGCCAATAAGGGTAGTAAATGAAAGTGTGAATAGCTTTGCCAACCAACTTGCTATTTTAGTCTGTGTAAGTTAATGGGTATTCATAGCTGTGGCTCACATCTAGCTTCTGAAAATAATTTTCCCTTGCTTTTCCTTGCTCTTGGAGCCTCCTTCTATGAAAAGGAACAATGCCCGGTCCTCCAACTATTGCTCTCCTTTTCACTAGAACCTGAATTACCTTTTAGGAGCAGGGGAGTGAGTAACCCGGAGACATCTGAGATTGTTTTCTTCTGATTAAAGAGAAAGTCACATGAGAAGAAGCTAATGTCAATATTGCACGAGAACACATTCTTGGACCTCCCATGACCATGTTCTGAACATGGGACAGAGGGATGCCCCTCAATTCACAAGGATGCTGATTCAGACAGCATCTGTTTTCATACCTGAGGAGAGGGGCTGGCCAAAAGATGCTGGAAGGCCCAGTGAAAAATTAAAAAATAAATGTGGGACCTCTTCTTCTGAAAAGAGGGGGAACGTGTTATGAAAGGTGATAAAACCTAAAGCTTTCCCTTTTCTCATGGCCTTTCTCTTAACTCGTCATGATGTTTTCTCTTTCATTCAATGTAATTCTAAATCAAAACTGTAATTTTACCTATTTAGTATGAATTTTCCCATTTATTTTTATATTGTACAATTCTACTTTTAATTGCAAATATAATGACAATTAGCGTGTATGTGGAATCACTTAAATTGCACAATTTGGGATCTGTAGCTGGTGTGTGCATATGTCTTTTGTTCTTAAAACAGCAAAAACATTGCGCAACATTAACTCAACTGTTTATATTTCATTTCTTGATCTGGGACCATTTTACCAAAACTCACTCCCTTTATCTTACTA
>NW_005323062.1:0-1369 GCF_000412655.1 Myotis brandtii | reverse complement strand
CATAAACTATAATATCTCATTACAGGCTCTGTTCTACTTCTTTGGGGGTAACCATGCTCTTCCTTACGATTCTGATCATCGGCCTCCACCTAACTCTGCTCAAGTTTGCCTATGGCATTCTTGGGATCCATTTAAGGATCCCATCCCTGCCATACATATTTGCCTTTCAACTGAGATTTAACTCTTCAGGTGAGGCCAGTTACTTAACTGTACATTGTTTTATTTTCTTTTATGGTTGGTAGATGCTAAAACCATATTTTAGAATTCATATTCCTACTCTTTGTGCCAGAGTCTTCTGCTTTCTTCATTTTTTTTTTGCTTTTCTAGTGGGGGTAAATCATAAACCTGACCTAAATAATAAAACAAGAATCAAATGTAGGAAAGGATTTAAATTCCTGCAAAGGAAGGGCTTCACAATTCATTGAAATTTACCACAATCTCCTTCTCTGCACTCCTTAATTATTAATTACTGCTTTATTAACTTATTTTGTGCTTTGATTATTCTAGTATATAATCATTTAGCCTTTTGTGTACATATTTTGGCTTTCATCAGATTGTCAATTCTGTGAGGAAGGTCTCCAGCATTGTGTCCAACTCAGTTCCTAGCACATTTCTTTGCAATGAATGTTGTTGCTGCTGATGAGCTGAGGGGATACCAGAAGAAGATGATGAGTGCAGTTTTAGAGGAAATGAAATCACTGTGTGAGGCCCTTTGAATTCCTCCAGGACACCCCTTAGTTTTTTCAGTGGGTGTCTGGTTTCCTGAAAGAGCTTCTTTTCTACATGAGGTAGACATGTGTATTATGGACTCTCTGAGCTAAGTTACCAGTTTAGTAACTCATCACAGGGCAAGGCCCAATGAATAACAGTGAGAGTAGTGCTGCTTTACCACCTACAAGATCCCCTGATAGGATCTGGTTCTTAGTTCCCACTAATGTCAAAGGGAATTGGACACCCATTGGTGCAACTTCTGCAGGGTCTCAGGACAGCCACTTTGGCTTCTGTTCACTTTACTTGAACACTGTTGGCCAAAGGAGGTGACCTGGTATCACACAGCCAAGCTTGAATTCACTGTCCACGATTTGGACTTGAAGGTAGAAAGTAACCCTGCAATAACTGTCTTAACCAATTCAGCCTTTGATATTTAAGTTTTTGTTAAATTAAATAAACCTTAGAAGAAGAAAAAAAGAAGAGAGCCTAACACATTTTAAGAAACCACAAACACCTTGTAAAAAGTCAACTTGTAAAATCCAAGCTGTTAAAATAGTATATTTAGTAACTCCTTATACCTGCAGTAGGTATGGATGCACGAGTATGCATGTGTGCCTGCACATGTTTTGGACTTATTTCAATAGGAACAAAAAAAAAA
>NW_005323061.1:0-1369 GCF_000412655.1 Myotis brandtii | reverse complement strand
TCTCAGTGGCAGGCTTACTTCTGGGTAAGCTTTTCTCTTTAAGGTTGTGTATCATTTGTGATTAATGTTTCTACTTGCATCTCTTTTGGATACTTGAGCAAGACTGATGTGGTCAAATTACTGGGAAATAAAACCTTTGAGTCTCATTCTTCTGTCTTTCAGATAGGTTAAAGAATCCTTTGGCTTGCTAGCGTTTTTATGACCTTGTAAAATATTTAGTGGTTTTCCCATAAATCCTGGTGCCCTTCTCAGAAATAATGTAGCTCGTAGCATGGATAGGTCAGGGCTGAATGGAATTGAAAATATATGCAAGAAATGTACTTGTTCGTTTGCCAGAATAGAATTTCTTTCCATTCTGACCCATTCCCCACCTCTCCCCCACAACCCTGGTCTTGTGCCTATATACAAGTCTGTATTATTATGCATTTTATACTTTTCCACTCTACTCTGTGTTCAAGGACACAGGCTGTAAGTCAAGAGCTGGAGTTGGATTCCAAAGCTTGGGAATAGACCATCCAGGATCAGACATAGAGAACAGAGTGGACCAACCAATAGGAGAAATATTTTGATCAATATATATAGAGAGATGATCAAATTTCTTGTTTCCTCTTGGATACACATACACACACTCACACACACACATTCAACAAATTACAAACTGTCTTGATAGTAACAACTTTATTATTGAAAAGAAGGAGGATTAGCTTTGTTCAAGGTCCTGCATTATATGTGTAAACATAGACCATGCATGTAATAAAGACAAGTGCCCCTGTAAGGATTGTAGAAAAAATTTTCATTATAAATAACAATAAAACCTGTGCATTTGGAATTATAGCTGATAATAAGGATATGACTCATACTGGACACAGAATTATAAATTTATGGCTTGTAATTTCAGAAAAAGATGCTAGAATAGTAATTGGAATGACTCCTTTCAGTGAGATATTACAGGTCCTATAAATGCTAGTAAATGCCAAAGGTATTAGCCAGAGAAAATTACTCGAGAAAAAGGAAATGAATACTTTGGAATACCCATCAAATGCCAGATATTTAATATATATTGTTTTCTTGAGTACTTGTAATAATCTTGTGATGTAAGTATTATTATTTTTACAGATAAGGACATGAGGGAATGGCAGGCTAAGGATTTGATGAATCTCATATGGCAAGTGAATGCAAATGGTGGGTGTAGAATTCAAACCATGTCTGTTTAGTCCCTAAATGTATTCACTTTCCATCAGTCGGGTCTCCGTAGGGTCAGTACATTTGATTCAGAAGATAGTTTGCTTCAAAGCCAAATATAGGAGGCAGAATAGTTATCCTCGAAGTCAAGAAATGAGAAGCTTCAACTTCACATTTTTTTTTTTTT
>NW_005323060.1:0-1369 GCF_000412655.1 Myotis brandtii | reverse complement strand
TTTCATTTCTTTCAACCACTGCAGACACTTGATGTGCTAAGAACAATTTGCCAAGCTAAGGACTTGGTGAGTGTGCTTCATTGAATGGTGATGTGGCAATTAAGGCCAGCAGGACATGCCTGGTTTCCAATTCATGCGGGCCACCTTTCCCAACAGCTGCAGTCACCTGAGTGCCACCCACAAGTTCACTCTCAAAATCAGATCTGGAGAAAATATTGTTCTCAGTCAGTAGAGACTGAAGGTGTTAGAGCCCAAGTCTATATTCATTCATTCCACAAATATTTTTTGAAGTTGGCAGTTTAAAAGGGGGAGGGAAGACAGGCATTCAATTTTAAGTGTGCTATGTATTAAGGAAGGGGGAGTATAAAGTGCTATGGGAGTACGAAGCCTGGGCCCCTAACCTGGATTG
This sequence comes from Myotis brandtii, assembly GCF_000412655.1. Taxonomy (NCBI): domain Eukaryota; kingdom Metazoa; phylum Chordata; class Mammalia; order Chiroptera; family Vespertilionidae; genus Myotis; species Myotis brandtii. Next base: position 960 of record NW_005323060.1, on the reverse strand, counting down.
GACAGGAATGGAGTAAAGCCATGGGAAGCAGCCGGGGATCTGATGTTTTAGAAAAATCTTGAATGATAAGTCATTGTTGAACAAAGAGAAGAAGAAAACATTGTTCCATGTGCAGTAGTGAATGCACTGGTCCAGTTCAGCTAGAGGAGAGAAAGAGAAAGAGAGAGGTGGAGAGAGAACTGGGGATGGGGATGCGGAGGAGGAGGAAGAGCATTATGTAGTCATATGATGAAGGGTCTTGCAACTCATATGAAGATTCTCGACTTCATTCTAAGAGCAAGTGGCAGCCATCCCAGAATTTCAAGCATAACGTGATCAAATGTACTAGTACCCCGTGAGTGCTTCTGCTACCTCACTCTGTGCTGGGATTCCTGTATGTGGGTCCCTGGTCTAGTCTCTCCCTAGCTTGGTCTTTGGCCTCTTTCCCTGAAGAATGAAAGTTTTGCTTCTGAACCTGAGCACACATATCATCCATTTGCCTGCCTTCCCTTCTGACTACATATGTTAAGACTCTCAGCCACAGGGATTCCCCTCCTGTCGGTACCCATGTATCAATATGACTTCCCCTGATGCCATTTGCTTAGACTACCTCTCAACCACTCACTCTCTCTTCATCCTGCTGATACCTGATAAAACCCACTAAGTGCTCATCTTCCCATAGCCTGCCCAGCTCTGCGTGAACCCATCCGGTGCCCAGGAACCGATCCACTTCAGCAGATTTATCTCACACCAAGTTTTGGGCAGCCTAGTGATGAAGCAAGAATCCATCCAGTCAACCACCTCTTTGGAATAGGGATTAAGGGCACAGACTCTGGAGTCAACTCCCCCTGAGGGTGAACCCTGGCCTACACCCAGCCTTAGCTGATGACCTTTGGCAAGTTAGTTCACCTATGAGGCTGGTTTTTCATCCTTATGTGAAGATACTAACCCCCACCTCATGGGAGCTATGAATATTAAAAA
>NW_005323059.1:0-1369 GCF_000412655.1 Myotis brandtii | reverse complement strand
ATAGATTTTGTAACATTGCTAAACCCATTCATTCTAGTAGCCTTTCTTTGGTAGACCCATTGGACTTTTTATATAGATAATCATATCATCTGTGAATAAAGACAATTTTATTTATTTATTTTCACTCCAAATACTTTTATTTCTGTTTCTTCTTTTATTGCACTGGCTAAAATCTCTAGTATAATGGCAATTTGAAGTGAAAGTAGACATACTTACCTAGTTCCTAATTTTAGGGAGAAGGTATTCAACTTTGAAAACCATTGTTTCATATATTTTGTATGTTTTATTTTGGTTATTTTAGGTGGAAGTGTCAATTTGTTCTCTGTTTCTTCATTTTGGATGGAAATAGAAGTCTCTTTATGCCTTTAAATAGCATTTATATGCTAATGACTCCCACATTCCCCTCTGAACTTCAGACTCTTATATCCAACTGGGAATACTTATGGCTAGCACCTCAAGCTCACCACATCCAAATGCAACTCTTGATCTCCCCGCTCCTTCCCCTGCGAAATATCTCCTTACCCAGAGAAAATTCACCAGATGTTCAGGCAAAAAGCCTTCGTGTCATCCTCTTTCTCTCTTCTCCTCACTTCCTGAAGCAGTACCATAGCAACTCCTTTTTGACTTGACATCCAAAATGTATCTCTAATCTGAGACCCTTTCATCCCCCACCCCCACAAGCCACCGTCATTGTTCATCTGGATCTTCAGTAGCCTCCTAACTCCAAACTAACTGCTCTCACTCCTGTTCCCCTATAGTCGCTTTTTCCTTCAGCAGCCAGGGAGCCCTTATAGATGTTAGCTCCATCATGATGCTTCACAGCCCTCCAACAATTTCCTAACACAACTTAGAATAAGGTCCAGGATTCATACAAGGGGAACAGGGCTCTATATGATACGGCCTTCCCCACCTCTCTCACCTCATCTTCTCCCCTCTCTTCTTGCTCACTCCACTCTGGCCACCCAGGCCTTCTCTCTGTTACTGGATCATGCCAGGACCCCTCTGATTCAGGGAATACATCCTCTTTCCATTGTCTGGATGCTTCCCTAGGTATTTCCCTATCTCCTCATTGGGCCTCAGCTCAAATGCCATCTCCTCAGAGAGCCCTTCCATGACTATGTGACCTAAGAGAGCCCCCGGATTCTTCTCTCCTTACTCTGCTTTATTTCCCATTATACAAGTTATCCCTACCTGACACCCTGAATATTTGTTTGCTCATGTGCTTATCATCCCTTGCCCTCAGTAGAATGCAGGCTTCACAGGGTAGGAACTATTTCTGGGTCACTCTTGGGTTCCCTATGCCTAGAATAGTGCCTGGCGTACCATAGATGCTACAGAAAGCAGAATGAATGAATGAATGAATGAATGA
>NW_005323058.1:0-1369 GCF_000412655.1 Myotis brandtii | reverse complement strand
GTCGGGACACTTGTAAGTCAAGGCCCCACTGTACAAGCAATGCTGCCCCGGGGACACGGCATTGAAAGGAGAAAGTGGACTGGAAGGCAGGTGGCCACCTACTACACAGCCCAGGATGAAGGTCAGCGTGGGCACTGGCAATGGGTCCTAAACCATCCTTTCCGTCTTTCTACAACAGTTCTTAACTTGCTCTACTTTACAGACCAGCGAAGCAAGAGAAAGAAGAGTGGGAAGTAAAATAAGATGAGGAGGAATCAGAATCCCCTTCTCTCCTGGACCAAAGGCAGGACCGTTACCTCGACAGCAGGTTGAAGAGAGTTGGGATCAGTATCTGAGGGTTTTTGAGCTTCTTTTTGTGCTGCAGTAATTCCAGGATGAGGGTTACTCTTTGCCAGTAAGAACCTCCAACGTCCTGAACAGATTCTAGATCTTGTGATTTCCTGGGAAACAGATGTGACAAAAAGTTGGAAAAGCAAATACTATTAGTGCTAAGAATAAATACACCTGATTATGCCAAATTGTGGGTACGGAAAAATCACAACGGTTTTGTCACATTCAAGGTCAGGAGCAGCGTGCTCCCTGCAGGCACAGCTTACTTCTGCTGCATCTTCTGCCTTCTTGTTTGCTGAATTGTGCCCAAGGACTTGGTTTTATCTGGTGGCTCCAGTTCTATTCTGACTTGCTCAGCGTTGACGGAAATCTGAAACATGGAAAAATGTTGATGCCATACCTCACGGGGTAAAATTAAAGCAGTGAACGTTGACTGAAACCGATGCAATGAACATTTCTGTTCACTTTTATGTCTCCCTATCACTCTGGAGCCCAGGCCAAACCCCAAAAGCAAACACCACTAACGACTCTTATGTATTCCTTTGAAAACTTCCCGTATACTGACAGCTGTGTAAAGATGGAACGAATAAAACAAACAAACAGGAGCATATGACACACACTGCTCTGTACCTTAATTTGTTTCACTTAATTTGCCTTAGAAATCTGAGTAAATACACGGTAATTTCTGAGAATGCTGAGCGCAGACACTAGGGCTTCCCAGGCTCTTATACTCTGAGCATGTGACTTCCAACAACAGAGTAATTAGTGCTTATTCTGATGTATGCTGGGTCTCCGTGGACACACAAACCAACACGCAAGCTCTCAACGTCACTCCACACGCTTCATTAGACAACATCGAAGTTAGGCAGAATGAGCTGTTGCTAGGTGAGCATCCGGCCACCACTCATTCCAACAAGCAGATCCCCTCTAACACCAGTAAACTCCAACTAACACACACTTGCTACCTGGTTAAAACCATAAATATTTCAGACACTAAAAACAACAGTGAAGATTTCTAATTCTGATTTAGCACTTCTCT
>NW_005323057.1:0-1369 GCF_000412655.1 Myotis brandtii | reverse complement strand
AACTTTTACCTGGTGCCCTGGTCCCTCGCCTTCTTCCTCAGCTGCCTTCCAAGACCCTGTCCGAATGTCACCAGAACCCTGAGTGCAGATCCCATCACAGACTCTGTGCCAGTGCCTGGTCCCATAGGGTGAGGCCGGCACAGAGAGCAGGAGCCCTGGGAAGCCCCAGGCGTGCCCACCCTCCCTGGAAGGAGCAGAGTGGCTACAGAGGTCTGTCGTGCCCATCGGGCATGCGCTCCTGGCATCCACAGGGTCCCACCTTTCCAAAATTATAGCCAGCGCGTTCAGTCTCAAAATAGAAATAACTATATTTAACAAATGGAGTGCCTTACCATGTGTGCAGCGAGTTATGTCATTATGTAAAAAAAGCCTATTTTTCCTAGGTATTAGTGCAGTTGGGTACAGAAAATAAAATCATTGTTCGAGCCTTCCCTGTATTGGCTGGACGCTCGGCCTCGGCTAGACCAGCGAGCTCAGCCGCCAGGTCCAAAAGGGAGTCTGAAAACTGAACCGTGTGGGGTTGGTGCCAGGTAGAAGGAGCTAGAATGTCCAAACCTTAAGCAACGTGAATTATAGGGCAGAGATTAAGCGTCATTTGACCAAAATAACTCTACCGAGAAGGCGAAGCCCCTTCCATTTGGAAAAATACAAACGCAGTTGTGTGTGAGGCAAGGATTAGACATCTCTCTGAGGAAATCCAAAGGCAGTTGCTTCTTGGTCTAGAAGGTGTGGCTTTGTGTGGGCCACTCCTCCCAGGCCCTTTGTATTCATTTTCCATGGGAAGCTGTGTCTCCCCGTCTCCTGGGACTACAGCCACACCCTGGTGTGCTGGGCCAAGTTCAAGGTGGGAGGGGTGGGGACCCGTGGCTAACAGGGATGTGTCTGTGCCCTGTAGGACCTCAAAGCTGCTCACGAGCCTTTTAAGTTTCCTTCTTCCACAAGCACGTGAGCTCACAAAGGAGAAGGAGTAGCCCCGTTGATGAGCACTTCAGGGTGCTGGGCGCCATTGAACTGCTTCACCCACATTGCGTGACCTATGTCACTTCATGCGTGATCTCCTCCAGGACCCCAGCTAGGAATGTCTATAGCTCAGGTGCATCTGTCATGTCCAAGAGAACCGTGTCTTCTGCCTTCACATCAGAAGGTGGCAGACAATGGAACCGCACTGCCGTGGGCATGGTGGGGCCTCAGCGGACTCCCCAAGGCCAAGCCAAGCCAAGCCTCACCAGGCCCCTGGTGGTTTGGTGTTGAACTCCCCAGCCTCGCCAGTGGCCAGCATGGGAAGGAGATCTTGAGGACGGAAGGGTTAGGGGATCCGAGATTGTCTTAACCCAATGTGTACATTTCTGTAGACTCTTTGGGGCGGGGG
>NW_005323056.1:0-1369 GCF_000412655.1 Myotis brandtii | reverse complement strand
TTTTTCTCAAATTAAGTTGCTTTAACTCAATAATTTAAACCAAACCTGGTTCAATGGGGAAGCTTTTTGGTTATTCATTCTGTCACAAGGCTTTTTTAAAAAAATCAAAGTTAAAATTAGTCCTGAGAAATGTGCCTCTGATGAGAAGGGGAAAAAATCTAACTCAAGACAGAAATTGAAAGAGCTGAATGTGACGGCATTGGGAGGCAGTAAAGAGAATACAAGTGATTAGTTAACTGGGAGAATTAAATATCATTATTTTTCTGAAACTGCCAAGATCATATTCATCTGAAATATGGAAATAGTGCTGGCAATCACACCTTGGGTTTACATCACATCTTCAAGTGAGACATTTCCATCCAAAGGTATCCACCTCGGCTGCAAGTGCTGGCAGAGATAATATCGCCCTAATCCAAATTATGAATTGATCTCCATGAGTCATTTGTCCTGAAATTTTAAGCAGACACAGTACATTCCCTGTTAAAGACTCTGTGCTGTGGAGTTACAGCATAAATTCAGCAAGCATTACATGTTACTGTGGATGGCGATGATTTCTAAATTGTTAACTAGCTGCCTTTCTTGTTGTGACACTAGTTAGTTAAAATGTGTCCAAAAAGCGAATACCCACTTTAAGCCTTGTTAGAAACATCAATACTTTACCAAGATGTGACATTACATCTTCAAAAACTTTTTGAAAAGTAAATCATTTTTTCTAAATATAAAATGATTTCAAAATGACGGTTTCTCTCTGTATTATTCTAAATAGCAATTTAATTTAATCCAATTGTTTGTCTAGTAGAATTTAACTTGACCTGGCCAACATTTCATTGGTTAATTCAAAAGAATAAGTGACTTCACTCTTGTGTATAAGCCATATCATTTTATTCAACATTTATGGGAAGTTATCACATGTTAAGCACTAGGGATGTGAAGATGAGGAGGAGAAGGGGAACTTTGCATCACACACAGTGCCTATAGGTCTCAGAACAGTGCCTGGCATATAGTAGGTTCTTAACAAATACTGAATAAATAGAAGATAAGGAGAAAAGAGGGGAAAAAGGAGGGCCGAGAAGGAAGGAAAGACAAGGTTCCTTCCCTTAGTAGCTTACACATTTTGGGGTGGAGTTACAGAAAAGTCCTAGGCTGGGAGGCAGGGCACCTTGTTCCCATAATTTGCTACCAACCACCCAGAATCTGGGAAAGTTCTTTCTCTTCCCTGGGACTTAATTTTCTGAACTGCAGGATTTGTGCTCCCTTTCAAAGTTCTAGAATGCTATACATAACACCTTATCCACAAAAGCGGTCATTTGTTCTTCCTGCTTGCCTTTTGTGTACACCCAGCCTCCCTGTGGCAGAGGCGCAGCTCACC
>NW_005323055.1:0-1369 GCF_000412655.1 Myotis brandtii | reverse complement strand
CAAAAAGCCTTGCCCGTGTGCTGCCTTTCCAATATCCGATGCCATTATTCCCTCTCTTAAGGCCTGAATCCCATCCTTCATCCAGGATGAGAGCGGCCCACAGAGAAGTAAAGCAATTTGCCCAAGGTCTCATGACCGGAGGTGAGACCCGGGCCTGAAACCAGGCTTCTTGGGTCCTTCCTCATTGCTAACACGAGATTAAAATCATGGCCATGTGTGCAGCATGTAGCAGGTACTCAGTCAATGCTATTTTCTTCTGCACATCTGGTCTCTTCCACCCAGACCTGCAGGGGCTCCCTAGTTCCCCCAGCCAGTGCGTTCTGGAGAAGTTCCTGGGTGGCTTTGTCCCTTTAGGAAAGGACAAGACTGGCACAGAGCCTCCCTGCAGCTCAGGCAACTTCTCCAATTGCCCAGAGCTTACGTCTCATGGCCCTCAGCATGCAGCCCAGGTGCCTGCCCCTGCCAGTCAGGTCGCCCATGTGTACCGGCCCCTCTGACCCTGCCTTCTCTCTGAAACCATCCTGCCTGCCCTGGGCTCAGTCCCTTGTGCTCTCAGTCACAACAGCACACTCGGTACGGGGCAGGCGCTGCCTGTGTGAGGAACTGTACCCACCACGAGGCTGCGCTTCTTGAGAGTTATACACATTTCATTCGCACCACATTCCTCTGTTGATCATCCCAGGACAGGCACAAGGTAGGTACTCAGTAAATACTGACTGGATGAATGCAGCTATAAATGAATACATAAATCGGCAAAGCAATGCAGATAATGATACCCACCCTTAATGAACTTGCAGAGTCATTTTGGTAAAGATACAAACTGTGGGAGCACAGGACAAATGATGGGTTTATACAACGAACCCTGAAGAGTTAGCGTGTGTGGTTGCAGGGCCTGTGTTGGTGCTGCATATGCAGCCCTTTGGGTGACAGGAGTGGAGAGAACCTTGCTGAGTAACCCCGTTTAGCATTATGAAAGGAACCCTGCTGTTTCCCGTTGAGGCCGGCCTCGGAAAGGTGTTCAGATTATATTCAGATTCAAGCTGTGGGCAGTCCGCCCTTCCCACTGGGTGGGTCACTTGTAAACTCCAAAGTTCTCAAGTTGATCTTACATCCTAGGTCCTCCCAGCTTCTCTGAGACTCCATTTTCATTAGACAGCCCAGGGCTGGGCGGAGGGGGACAGCTGCCCTCGTGTCTATCCCTGGTAAGTGTTATTGGCAGTGATGCTGGCAGGAATGATATCGACCAGGCTGGTGACCAATCGCCCCCAAATCCCAGTGCAGCACCTGGCCCGGAGGTCAGGCTAAGCAATGTTTGTTAAAGAACAAATAATGTCAGAGCCTCCAGGAGAATTCAATCCGGCAGGAGGGG
>NW_005323054.1:0-1369 GCF_000412655.1 Myotis brandtii | reverse complement strand
TCGGCTCCAGATCGTGCGCTTTGCGTTGAGCTCCCTCCCTGTCTTCTTCCCAGGCCCCCAGCCACGTGTACAGTGGGCACAGCAGTCACGTCACCAACGTTGACTTCCTCTGTGATGACAGCCACCTCATCTCCACGGGCGGCAAAGACACCAGCATCATGCAGTGGCGGGTCATTTAGTGCCGGCGGGGACCCGGGAGCAGTGCAGGCCCCGAGGCACAGACTCGGTTACTCGGTCACTGTGATTTCTGTTTTGTTTGAAAAGTTCTCACAAACCTCAGGAAAACCACTCCCTGTACCGGTTACCTTAGCGTAGTGGATCAGTGAGCGCCACGTCGGATCAGCAGTTCAGGTTTCTCTGTTGTACAATATATAAAACACATGTAATGTAAAAAAAAAAAAAGCCAAGGTTTACAGCACGGCGACATCAACAGGTTAACTGGTATATCCTTCCTACCTTTTCTATGAACTCTTCGAAACGGTCACAGAATGCCTTCAGATACTGTACGCAGGCTTGACTCGCTCACCATGGAGCCTGCGAGGCCGGGATTTATGAGAATGAGGTACTGAATCACGATCACTGTTGCTTAATTGGTCCTAAAGGGACACACGGATTGAGTAGAGGGAAGAACCGACTGCACAGCTGAGTCAGGAAATGCAGCTATGACTTCCTTTGGTTCCATTGTCTACGGTTCCATTCAGTTCTCCCTCTGGGAGGCGGGTGGGAAGGGGGTTGATTAACGGTTCAGCCGGGGATACAGGCATTTCAGAGTTGCAGCTAGACTGCCGGCCGAGCCCAATGCAGTCAGCCCTGACACCCCCGTGAATGGCGCCCCCGGTGGTCCCCGTCCACCTGCCCCGTCAGTGGAGACATTTGGTCACCTTCCTCTGTATATTAATTGGCATGATATGGTATTGTACTTGTATAGGATTTTAGGGATTCAAAATAAATACGTAAGGCTAGGCTTTACTATTTTATGCTTATGGACATTGTATATTTGTATTTTAAGACCAAGTAGACCAAGTCAAAAAGATACCACAAACCTGCAGCAGGGAGTCTGGGAGGCTCCGCCAGGTACGCAAGGCAGCTTCTTTCCTGTCTTCTGTGCCTGGCCGGCTCGCTTGGCGATGAAATGAGATTGCGTTCTGATGAGTAAAACGTAGGCGGCATCCATTTGTCAAGAAGGCCTTATCCATTTCGATTGTGAGGTAGACTGAAATGTATTGTTTACATTGAGGAATGTATCTCAGATTTTAAAATAGAAGAGTAATAAGCAGACTTTAAAAACAAATATTAAGGTTTTTACTTGTTCTAGGCAAGTAAATGTTGAGCTGTCTGGACTCAGCCCTGGCTGTCCTGCCAGCCGATT
>NW_005323053.1:0-1368 GCF_000412655.1 Myotis brandtii | reverse complement strand
GCGGCATTAGGAAGGTTGAGAACCACTGCTGTAGACCCTTCTTCATCCAGGAATGTTTAGCACTAGTTTCAAGTGCAAACATGAAATGTAATCATTCCTACACTCCTCAAATCCTGTGTGCTGAATGAGTCCTGAAAGGCCGTTAGCTAGGGACTGGGCAGTGCGAGTGAGAATGCACCATTAATTTTGAGGATGATGTGTATGGGATAACAAGCCGACAAAATGTGGGATTACTGCACACGAGGCTGGAATGTGCAAATCAATCTCTGTTAAACTGCCTTTTAAAAATTATTGCACAGATTCGACCAAATCCCAATTTATAACCTGGTATCTCTCCTCCTCTCCCTAATTACATACAGTCTATTCGCACTAGCACTCTGCATGGCCTCTAGAGTCGGCTTTGCCCAGCCATCTTTAAGCCACCTAATTACCCGTCTCTTCCTGCAGCCAGAACGCCTCTGAAGGAGGCTGTTGGCTGTGAGATGCATTTTAAGAAACTGCTTTGCCAGTTGTTGCTGTACCTCCCCCAGAGACCAGACTGGGTGGCATTCATTTCCATTGTATTAGCTGCACTGAACAGCCGCTTCCCCTACAGCTGGCCAATTTGTTCAAAGAGCCCCAGTCAATGAAATACAAGAAACTTTTCTCAAGCAGACTTACATAAGCAACATGAACAGCCAGTCCCGGGTTTTCAAAGCTGAGGGTTCCACATGAAATCAGGGCCCCCAGGATAGCACCTGCCACTGTGGGGGTTGCCACAATGTGGGTAGAGCTATGGATTGCAAATGGCCACATCAACCACCTTCCAGGAGTCGGTCCAGAGCACTGCAGGCCACATCTGCTGAGCACCTCCCTGCCTCTGGAGGTGGAGTGCTCCCCACTCTCCTTCCTCAGCTTCCACTCTCTCCTAACCAGTTCCAGACTGGCAGCAGCCCCCGTCCTCCCCAAGTCTACCAGGCAGAGCTGAGGAAGTGGGTCAGGAGCAAACAGGCCCCAGCTGGGCTGCCCTCAGGCCAGATGGCTACACAGAGCAGACCCAGAATCTCCTGTAAAGTGAAGACCCAGACGGTCTGGCAGAGTCCTGAGGCCTGGGCCTTATCAGGACCTGGGTGATTTCCCTGGATAATGACCTGGGAGGGTTTGCTTTTTGCAAAGCTCTGCAGGCAGCAGGTGAGAGAAGGGGAGGACAAAGCCCACTCAGCTAGTGCTGACCCAGGTGTGGGCCCATGTCAAGTGTCTTCGTGGTGATGTCAGGGAGTAACCAGGGACATTTTGCGCACATGCACATATCTGTGTGTTACTTCCACAACCTCCTAACCCTTCACCATGCTGAAGGCAATCGGGATCCTGGGACCAAGGCTACATTAA
>NW_005323052.1:0-1368 GCF_000412655.1 Myotis brandtii | reverse complement strand
TAAATAAGACAATATTATGTAGTGACAAGTTTGGTGAGCAATCAAAACAGAGCAATGTGTTTCAAAGTGACATTTGGAAGTTATTGTTAATAGGGGAGGCCAAGCTAAGGTGACATCTGAGCTGAGACCTGAACCATGAGAAGGAGGCAGTCATGTAGACACTGGATGAGGGGGGACGGGGAGCAGGACAGGTAGGTGCCAATAGTACGGAGGAGTTTGGATTTCATTCTAAGTACAATGGGAATCCATTGGAGATTCTTAAGCAAAAGAATGACATGATCTGACTCATATTTTTAAAAGATCACTGCATTAACAGTGCTCTGGATTCTGGCCCTATAGAATCTACCTGTTCTTCCTTTTCTTGGAAGACCTCTCTGAACTTGACTTTTGGTTTACTAACCCTGAGGTTCTCTCTGATCAACATCTGGCCTCAGGCTCTCTGCTGTCCACAGTTAGAGAGGAAGATGAGCCTTCTCAATGAGCACCCACTCCCCATTCATTCATCTAAATGCCTTATATCAGCATGGTCTGCGTGCTCAAGAGCTGAGTCCCCTGATTACAGAGTAAACTTCTCTTTCAACAAAACTGCAGCTTCTCGTTCCCTTCAAAGCCAGCAGTGTGGCAGCTTGCCAGTTTCAGAACAGTAATAGATTTCCTGAGTGGCATTCACACTTGCCATCTCTCTCTTGGGCTGTCACTCCAACTGGTTGTGGGGTTTCCAGGTTTTAGAAGGCCACTTGGGGAATCTAAAGCAAAGCTTTGCAAGGAGGGATGCGCACATCTGGGGAGTTTCTGAAGGTCCCAGATATGCCCAGGCCCACCCCAGACTTATGAATCACAAGGGAGAGGGATCTGTATCTTATTAAATTCCCCAGGCAATTCTGAGGTGTACCTGCACCTCTGCTTAAGATCCACTAAACTGGAGGTACATAGGCTATATTTGCAAGCTTACCACTGCAAATTCTTTTTTTTAAAAACAGGCTAATTAAAAAGTGAATAAAAATGCATCCATACACAAAAAGTCACAAAACCAGAAGAAGCCAGACTATCTCTTCCTTATATGGATCAAGGCTACATCAAGGAGGAGAAGAGGAGGTGAGGATTATGGGTTAGTGGGTAACAGGCAGCCCTGACCCTCTGCTCAGAAAAATCACTGTAGAAGAATGAGATGTGCCTGCTTCTTCACCCTCATTGCTTTCAATGTTCACACCTGCAGAAGCGACCAGCAGATCCACACATTCAGGGTCTTCAACACCACATGCCCTGGTACATATTCTGCCAGACTTTCCATTCCCTTGGATATTCCCCTGAAAACTTAAAATATTTGCACCGAGCCCAGCCGGAGTGGCTCAGTGGTTGAGCGTTGAC
>NW_005323051.1:0-1368 GCF_000412655.1 Myotis brandtii | reverse complement strand
TACACAATAACCTAACTGAACACCCCATATTTAGAAACCTATGTCCAAGTCTTAATATTCTTAGGTATTATTACTAGTTATGTAATAATAAACAGAAGAAACCTAGAAAATGCCATAGAAATTAGGTGTCTAGAAAGGAAAAGGGGTGTAATGCAAATATATTTGATAGAATGTTTTGTATATACAAGTTTTAAAATAAAGAGAAAAGCATATATTTCATGGATAATATATGTCAAGGTATTGGTAGCAATACATTTAAGATCTTCTAATGTCAAAACTTAAAGAGAACAGACTGGGTTCATTATATTTTACATCATCAAGAGAAATGACATATAGGTAATCTACATCTTCTCTCATTTAGTTTGTGAATCCTCACTGTGGTACACAGTGGCTCTGTGTTGTAACATACCACTATATCATCCTTAGGACTGTAGTAGGATTGCTGCCAGCATCCAGGTTAGAAAGGAGAGATAAGTAAATAACAAATCTGGAACTGCTATTTGTTTGTTTATTATTTTTAATTTTAAAAATGCTAGCAATATCTAATTTTCTCAAGAAGACTCTAATTTAATCTTTTGATCTCTGAATTTTGCCCAGGTAGCAAATACCTTATATTTATTTTTGACTCAAACAAAATATGCTCAGGACATATAGAGGTATGTCACTGTACTTAACCTTCCACATAGTATCTACCCTACATGTATTCTTGAATGTACTAACTAGGAGGCCAAAAATATACAACTAGCACTGGCCATGTGGCGCAGTTAGTTGGGCATTGTCAAGTGCACTGAATGGTTGCTGGTTCGATTCCAGGCCAGGGCAGATGCCCTGGTTGCAGGCTCTATCACCTGTAAGGGTGCTTGCAGGAGGCAGCTGATTGCTGTTTCTCTCCACTTCTCCTTTGCTCTCTCTCTAATATCAATGAAAACATATATTTAAAAAAGATACAAGTAAAGGTAGTGAATACATATATCAAAAATACATGCATAAACACATACAGATTGGCTTGCTTTATGAAAAAGAGGCATCTAAATTTACCTGATTTTCTTTTCATTCATCAATCCATCATTCAGCTGAGCCTGCACCAGGATCAGATTGTCAAATTGTACTCATGCATACATTACACTTAACTAAATAATGTCAAGGATACAGGCAAAGGCTCAGCTAAAGCACAAAGAGGCCTGGGAGATAAGGGGCAATTTCCTAAATTTTTCATACATGATATATGATCCTTTGGCTTAGACTAGATATGGTCCTATTTGAGGTTCATAGGATCACTCACACAAGGTGGGAATTTGTAGGGAGCGGCTATAGGGTCAAGCCTCGGACTAACCTGTGGCAGGGCCACATACAAGTCCCAGCTTGGAG
>NW_005323050.1:0-1368 GCF_000412655.1 Myotis brandtii | reverse complement strand
AAAAAAAATGAATCAATAATTAGTAAACTTCCAAAACTTAGAGCACCAGTCACAGATGGTTTCACTGATGACTTTTTCAAAACATTTCAGGAATTTTCCAAAACATTTCACTGGTGAATTGTCCAAAACATACCAGTTCTCTACGATCTCATCAAGAAGATCAAAGCCGCAGTAACTAATCACCAATCGTGGAGGGGTGACTATAAATAACAGCAATCTATTTCCCAGTTTCTGGGGGCTGGAAGGCCAAGATCAAGGTGGTAGCATGGTCGGGTCCTGGTGAGGACCCACTTCCTCCCGTGCAGAGAGCTGAGAGGAAGCCAGCTCTCAGGTGACCCTCACAAGAGCACTAATTGCATTCATGGGGGGTAGTGGGGTGGGGGGACCTTCCCGAGGTCTCACTCCTGGTACCATCACCCTGTGGCGGAGGGATTTTTACATGGGAATGTGAAGGGGACACAAACCGCCCGCACAAGTTGCCAACAAGTAACCATCTTGCTTGTCATCGTTCCTATCCAACTGTGGTTTTAAGATTTGAGGAAAGTTCATTTCTATTCCGTTTGGTCTGTTTGTTATTTGTTTTTTTAGCGTCCATCGTTTAATGCATCAGCACAAAGCATGAAATTATTTCATAGTCCTAAGTGGGAAATGTTAATTCCATTCATATATAGAGAGAGAAATAGAAAGAGAGGCTTTTAAAAATAATTTTCACAAGAGCGAGAAATAGAATACATGGAGGGAAGTGGCTGAAATGTTACCACTGCGCCTGGAAGCAGTGAGCCCCGCCCTGGACCAGACAGGGAGCAGCTGCTTTTACTTGGAGTGAGCGAGCTGCTCTGGGTCTCCAGGAAGGTGCATCTTTGGACCTCGATAGGAGTACGTTTCAGCAAAGAGATTCTAACAGGAAGTTGCTTAGACTTGAATAGCAAGTTATTGATCTTCTGCCATTTCACCGGGCAGACCTAGGGCTCTCAAGTTTTCATGTGCATCAGAATAGCCTGGAGGGTTTATTAAAACCAGACCCTGGGCCCCAGCAGCCCCGGATTTGCCTGACTCAGTCAGTCGGGGGGGCGGGGGGGGGGCTTACCTTTCTTGCCGGTTCCCAGGATGCTGATGCTCCGGGTCGGGGACCACCCATTGAGGACCAGGGGTGTAGAATATATACAACGGATCGAATGCACACGTGTCCCCTCAATGCACTCCATTACTTTCTGTGCCAACAGAGACCCTCTTTCTTACTGTAGGATAAATGGCTCTTCAGATGTGAATTAATTTGTCAAAACTGGGCTTGTCCTATAGGGCGGTGACTTTCTGTACAAGAAAAAAGATAGCAGAGGATGCCTGGGCCTCAGCCCTCTCACCCTCCTG
>NW_005323049.1:0-1368 GCF_000412655.1 Myotis brandtii | reverse complement strand
GAAGCCGTTGTCTGAGTCTTGGGAAATTGCTACGTGGGATTTGCATTGTTTTGAGGACTTGATGTAGTTACTTCTCTTCATTCACATCTGTTGCTGCGCCTGGTGTTGGGAAATGTCTCTAGGAGACCTTCTGGGGTGTAGGATGCCCTCTATTCTCTCAGGACTCTCCTCAAATTTCACTTCCTTGTTGAGGGCTTTATTAGATGCATCTAAAACTTTTTTTTTTTTATGATGATCACTACAAATAAAGTAAAAGCTTTAAGTCTTAAACACCATGAAGGGTGTGAGAGCCGCCCACTAACTTCCCTTCCCTCCTCCCTCCTAACTGAATGGATCTGAGCGTGGTGCAAACCACTGTCCCACACTGCCTGAGATTCCAGCTCCACGAATGGGCTATGGTTTGACTACACGAATCAGGGCATTTCCGTCCTTCCCGAACACATTTGGTTCAGGACCGGTCATGGGACCTATTCTGTTTCAGGCAAAGACTGTAGAGGCTTCTGGGGATGTTCTTACTCACTTTGAAGAGGAGCAGTAAGTAGCCATTTCTCTCTTTCTGCCTCTGCTTCTGCTGGTGGTCTTTTTGTGACTATGAGGGTTGCTGCTCTGAGACCAAGGCTGCTGCCCAGAGGAAGGCAGCTGCAGAGAATCTTGGGAAATGTAGTCAGGGTCTTGACTGCATGTTCTTGAAATCTGCCCAATCTCTGGACATCCGATCAGATGAGCAAACATTATTTCCTGATGGGTAAGCTGACCAGGGCAGCTGAAACCATCTAACGGATCTGGATGTAGACCCTCAGCATGGTGTAGGGTGGGCGTGGTGCCTGAGAAGAGAACTCAGGTAGGAATCCAGGGATCTAGCCTGGAGTCTTAGGCTACCATGCACTACTCATGTGTCCAGGAGCGAATCTGGCCAACCTTCTGTACTGATGCCTGTGTCAAAGGGGTGTAATGGCCACTGTGTCTATATCACAAGGCTGAACAAGCATCTTATAAGTCAGAGCTTCAAAACATGGGTGAAATGTTATTACCGTACCATCATTTGTCCCTTCCATCTGCTCTTCTATTATAATGAAAATGAGAGTGGTGGACTCCACTGAGAGATTTTTAAGTGTCAGGCCTGGGCTAATTGTTATAATGGCTTAGCTCATTTTATCTGTACCGCATCCCCTATAATATAATGTTATTATATCCCCATTTTGCAGATGAAGAAAAAGCATTAGGAAAATTAAGAATTTCTTTTAATACGATACATCTGGAAAAGGGGGAGGACTTACTAGTAAATATCTGAGGATAATAATTGCCCCAGCCTGTATTCAAGAAATTGTCAATTCCACAAACATCTCCTCCAATCCCAAATTCTGGAAT
>NW_005323048.1:0-1368 GCF_000412655.1 Myotis brandtii | reverse complement strand
GAAGGAAGGAAGGAAGGAAGGAAGGAAGGAAGGGTAAAATATAATATTAATATTCCTGTCTCTAGTCCACTAACTCCCAAAAAGAAAGAGAATATGCCACACCATTCACACATTTCAGAACCATTAGCCTTCTTGGCAGCCACAGTTTCAGAATCATGAGAATCAAGGTGACCTTATCACCGTGAGCTCATAAAATTGAACCCAAGGGGACAAGACCAACTGGGTGACAAGAGTAACGAGGGCCTGCGTACAGGGTGATTCCCTCCGACACTGCTCCAGAGGCCCTCTTCCAAACCTGAGGAGAGAGCACAGCATTCTCAGGCTGCTCATTTCCAAACCCTGGCCTTCTCCATAGAGCCAGGAACTAAGGCACCCTGGCTTGGTTTGGCCTGGGTTTGCACACACCCCCGTTCTGATGAGCGTCGGCTCTGCCCCATCAGAACTGAGCAGAAGTGAGAGAGTCAAGCTGCCTTTCCGTGGCCTAGAAGCAGGAGCACCTGGTGGAAGGGCCCAACTAATCACAGAGACTGAGTCACTTTCACATACAAGGCGCTATTACCTCCTGGTTTAGCACCAAGGGCTCTCAAGCCAGACTGCCTTGGGCAGGCAAGTCAGTGAAGCACGGAGCCTCAGGCTCCTCAGCTGTAAAATGGGAATAAAAGCGAGGTTACTGTGAATATGAAATGGAACGCTACGGCTATCTAACTGAGTTCAGACCCAGAACGTGATGAGCAAGAGGCGACTGCTGTGCCTTATTCCAGTTACTGCACAGATGCAAAAAAGCTGTCAGAGGCTGGAGGTGGCTCTCCGGCAAGCTGGATGTCAGACTGCGAATTCCCCAAGTGCCACTCTCGGTCCTGAATAAACAAAGAAGAAAACCTCAAAAATCTTTCAGTAACAAAGAGATAATTCCAGGAATGACGTCTACGGTGTACCGTCTACGATGTCTTTGTCTTTGGATTTATTAATACACGCAGGCAGAATTATTTGTTGCTGTGCTCAAGAAAGATAAGCGTTTTTAAGGGACACGTTTTTTTAAGAGCATTATGTCAGTATCTCCTATAATTAGATTTTGTTAAAATAATGCAATTTACTAAAGTGAACAGTGTGGGCCTTTTTTTTTCCTCCATTTATGTCTTTAGTGGCAGTGGCTGCTGTCAAGCATCTCGAGTGTTCCTTTATGGACATAGTAAGCTGTAAACGAACCTCTTTGACGACTCACTTTAGGATGTAAATTCAAGGGAAGCAAAGGTACTGCTTACCATTACGGAGACCCTTCATTCAGATCTACTACTTTTAACACTGCTCTAACAGGGCAATGGATTCCAACCTGCCATTTAACCAACAGTAAGCATGGATGCTTATTAG
>NW_005323047.1:0-1368 GCF_000412655.1 Myotis brandtii | reverse complement strand
CCTTGGTTGGAAACTAGATAAGTGGGGATCAGACTGAGCATATTCTATAACAGGAGGAAGACTCACTTGAAAAGCTTTCCATGTCTGAAGACTGAGTATTGGGTTTCTAAGGAATCTACAGGGCTGGCCCTGAGTTAAAAGAGCTCAGTAACAAGCAGGAGCAGGGAGTAGAGAGATGCAGCTCTTTGCTGTCACAACCAGTCCACCTCTCACCCTCCTTCCCTCAGCCTCAGTCTCCCCGTTTCTAGAATGAGGCAGCTGACTAGATCAGGGTTTCAGGCACTTATCTACCATCTTCCCTATGGGAACCAGTGCTCATACAACATGTTTTGGAAATGGGTTCACTTGTTGTCCCTTTTCTGTGAAGAATGGATTTGATGTGCCAGCCGTATTTTCTCAGTGCACAATAACATGCCTGACTATGCAAATGAAACATGTCTGACTGTGTACATGCAAATCCCCTTGGTTTCCACACTCTGGAAAGCAGTGGAGCAGACCAATATCTAAGACGCCAACGACCGTGTCAGGGAAGGTGGTGACGGAAAGCCAGTCCACTCAGGGTTCATTCAACAAACGTTTCCAGGCCGACTACGATGAGAAACCATAGCAATGCATGTAGTTTCAGTAAGTGAGCATTCCTGACGGGCTGGGCACTGGACTAAATGCTTTACAGCCCTTATCTCGTGTTTATCTACTGAGAAGCCCCAGGAGGTAGATACAGCTCATTTCTGAATCTCAGAAAGGTGAATTATTTATCACTTCATCCTAAAGCTAGTATGTTAGCCTTCCATTGATGCAACAGCTAATTATCACTAATGTAGTGGCCCATTTATTACCTTACAATCCTGTAGGTCAGAAGTCAACACGGGCCTCACTGAGCTAAAATCAAGGTAACATCAGGGCTCCATTCTAAAGGAGAAAGTTTCCTTGCTTTTTCCAGCTTCTAGAAGCTGTCCCTTTCCTTTGCTCATGGCCACCTCCCTCCATCGTGAAAGCTCGAGACACAGACCGTGTCCTTCTCATGATGCCATGTCTCTGGTTCCCCGCAGCCAGGGACAGTGCTCTGCTTTTAAGCACTCAGGGGATTAGATCGGCCCCCTGTGTAATCTCGCCCATCTCCAGGTCCTTAGCCATGATCACATCCGCAAAGTGCCTTTTGCTGTTTAAGATGACATATCCACAAGTCCCAGGGATTAGGACGGGGACTTCACCAGGGGCCATTACTCTGCCTGTCACAGGTAGGAAGGTCAGATGCAATAACACCCTTTAGCCCGTGATCTTAGCCACTTGCCTTAGAATAGCGAGTATCTTGGTGGGAGGTGGGCGGAGTGACACAGAAAGCACACCCACCCGAAATTATAGCCCATC
>NW_005323046.1:0-1368 GCF_000412655.1 Myotis brandtii | reverse complement strand
TCCTGGTTCATAGATCGATGCTCAGCCACTGAGCCACCCCTGCCAGGCCATAGTGTCCTTATTAATAACAAAATAACTGCCACCGAGTGAGCACGTTCCCCGAGCCAGGCACCAGGCTCAGCTCTCAACATGAACTGCCTCATTCATCTTCTCGACTCTCTTAAACACAATGTGTTGCTACCCCAAGCGCCACAGCTGTGAAGGCTGAAGTTGAAGGTGATGGAGTACCTTGCCCAAGGCCCCCAGATGTCAGCAGTGGCCCACGGGACTCTGAAGTCCAGCCTGAGCAGACGGTGCCACCCTGCCCTCCTCCACGCCAGCCTCCCTGGCCAGGGCACCTCCTCCCCGGAGAGAGGCGCTGCTTTTGAACTGGCAGCAGTCCTTGGCGGGAACCAAACTCATCTATAAGGACAGAGAGAAAGTCATTTCCCACGGAACTTCCTGCCGCCCTTGGTCACCGCCACCGGAGCTCACCACGAGCAGAGAGGATGCCTTCTGGAGAGGAGGATGGTACCCAAAGAGATCAAGGAAGACCCCAGCACCCACGGAAGAACGGAGGGTCTGCACAGCCTCAGGGGCCCTCCCATCACAAGGCGAGGCCTGAGGATGACGGGGCGAACGAAGGAGGGGGGAGGTTCTTGGCCGAAGAGAGGGAACAGGGAGAGGAAGGGAGGGTCTCGGAGAAGTGTGTGTTTGCTTTACACTAGCCAGACCCTCGGGTCTCCGGCTGCCAAACTCGCTCAGGAGAAAACATTAATTCAATCCCACACATTTAATTACACATGAAGTGGAATGTCTTTAAACGAGAAAGAACAACATTCCCAGAGCTCCGACTGAGGGTTTGAAGTGGCAGGGGGGAGACGGAGGGCCGGCTCCGGGTCTGTGAGGGGGAAGGAGGCCGCTGAGAGGGCCGGTCCCGCCCCGGCTGGGGGTAGGAATTCCTCCTGCCCTCGCGCCTTCTCATGGCCTCACTGGCTATGTCTCGCCTCATGCCCCGGTGGCACGCAGAACTGGTTTCCCCTTGGGTATTGCGTCAGAGCGTGACCAGGTAAGGGCGCCCCTGGACGGCACAGACCCTGTGGGGTGGCCTGCGGCCAACCCAGCCGCTCCCCCCGCCCCTGGACGGAGCAGAGCCTGGCTCACTGTCCCAGGAGCGGTGCTTGCTAAGCTGCCCCGGGTGACTTACAGGTTACGGAAACAGGGGGTCGCCCTGAGCTCACGTCCAGGGTTTTCTAGGAGGAGACATTTCAAAGGGTAGAACTCTGCAGAGCTAGGAGGTCAAGAATTTAAAATGGGTCCCCAGGCCCTGGCTGGTAGCCCAGTTGGTTAGAGGATCATCCTGATACGCAAGGTTGCGGGTTCGATCTC
>NW_005323045.1:0-1367 GCF_000412655.1 Myotis brandtii | reverse complement strand
TATTTATATGTTTGTAAACTCAGTAACCACTCTTGTTCTCTGGCTCTCAGATGTTGAAGGAGGATTGTGTTTTCCAACATACAGAGATTATATCTGTCCCTTCACCAAATGAGCCAGCAAATGCATGTTGAGGATTCTGCAACACTACCTGATAAAACAGAAGCTGAAGGAGTAAATAGAGGCTTATATCAACACCACTAGCCTATGTGGCTTAGAATCCAGTGCAAAATAATCATAGAAACAGACCAGATAGCAAAAGGAAAAAATATACAAAAATACTTTATTTTAATTATCACAGAGTACACAATGAGTGCCTGTGGAATCAGAGCATAGTAATAGCACTTTGAGATCTAACATGCACATGTATATTTATATTTTAACGCATTTCCAAAGAGATTATGGACTTCAGTGTAAAATGTACAATAATGCATAAATGATGTATAATAACATTACACAATTATTATTTTTATGGTAGCAATTTTTATCTAACTCAATTACTTTGGATATCACTTCAATGTATAATTACCTGCCCAACAAAACTCTAAGAAATAGCATTTCCACTTAGGTAAATTGATTATGTAATACAAAAAAGGGGATTATGTTTTTTGTAATAAAAATAAAACCCACTCATTATAGAAATACGCATGGTTAATAAGTAATATACTCAGCAATGCAAATGGTAACAAAGAGATATAATTTTTCCACCCATCAATTAAAGAATTTTCAAAATATTCACACTTGTCAAGGGCATTATGACTTGGTTTCACATATCCCTGGTGGGAGTGTAAAATTAAAACAACTTTCTGGGAAGCAGCTGGGCTTTGTGTCTCAAGAGCCCTAAGCACGTTCCTACCTTTTGACCCAGCAATTAAGCATCTTGGAACTTAGCCTAATGAAACAGTCTCATGATTGTACACAGACCTATGTACACAAATTTTCATTTGATCTTTACTCATTGGAAAAAATCTAAAGTTATTTTTTAAATGCCATATGTTCATAAGTAGAGAAGTGGTTTATTGAGGGCATGACCAAATGATGGGCTACAATAGCCATTACCAAAGAGCTTTTCAAGGAACATTGGACACCATGGAAAAATGCTCAGATTGAAATTTGCTCCGGGAGCTTGCTGTCTTTTGACTTTCTTTACTATGTCCACCACAGGCATACCTTATCCTACTTCATATCCGTCCTCTGTTTTCAAGCCCTGGGCCCCTGTGCATCTATTGGTGGGGACTCAATAGATGGAACTTTACAGAAACAAGAGACTCAAAAGCAATCAAGCAGTAAATACATAGAGGACAAGGAGGAGATGAGACGATCCTGTGTGGAGTCAGGAAGTCCATACCAGTATTCCTGCGGATTCCTAG
>NW_005323044.1:0-1367 GCF_000412655.1 Myotis brandtii | reverse complement strand
ATATATATATTTTTAAAGGCTGGACCAGCAGGGTGGACAAAGCATTTGATCTGGAGCTGGAGCTGGAATTCTGGCTGAGGAGCTGTGGGTTTAGGAGCAAGTCACTTAATCTCGCTAAGCCTCAGTTTTATCATCTGTAAAGTGGAACACCACCACCCACCTCACTGGGCTGGGGGGAGGACTGAATGAGATAGCAGGCGCGTTGCAGGTAGCCTGGAACTCAGCCAAGTCCCTGTTGAGCCCTTCCCTTCCCTTGCCTCCCTCCCTCTGGCCTCTTATAAGTGCACAGATGGCAAAAGCCGAGTTGGAAAGAATTCAGGGATGAGGAAATTTCTAAGAAAAGCACGGCTTCCCACTCAGCCTGAGCTCAGTCCTCTGAGCATCCCCCCTCCCCCCCACCTTCTTGCCTGGGCCGCCCCCCATCCAAACCCACCTTCTCTGGGTCCCTGGAATGGGGACAGGGTGGGGAGGGAGCCAGGAGGAGGTCAGGGTCTCGCTAGGGAGTGGGAGGAAGAGTTTGAGGCCAGGAGTGAGCACTCACAGAAAGCTGGACACCCTCTTGCTCCGGGACCCTCAGAACCACTTTGGGTGTTCAAGTCCCCCAGCTCTGGATCAGCCCCCCTCCTTCCCGGGCCCTCTTGGAGGGGGCCAGGCCCCCTGCTGGGGCAGCCACTTCCAGAGAGGGACAGTCCCTGAGCGTCTTCCCCTGGACAGGGCTCTGCTGCCCCTGGAGTTGCTGCCTCTGGAACCCCCATATGGGTCAACTCTGCAAGGGCGAGCGGCCACTCCCCATGCAGGCCCCTCTGCGGGTGGCAGAGCTCTGACGCTGGAGCGGACCCCTGGCTGCCTCTGCCTCTGGCTTAATCTCTCTCTGCGGGCGAGTTCACGGACTTCTGAGCCCTACGCTCTTCCTCAGGCAGGAGTGAGTGTCCCAGGAGACGATGAGTGGGGGGCCACCTGCACCGGTGAGCTCCTTGTTACAATCCTCCTGTGTCTTCACCTCTCAGAGGTCCCGGAGGCAGAAGGGGCCTCCAAGGTCAAGTTGGACTGGAGGCTCATGGGAAAGCCACTCCAAGGGAAGCCTTCCTTAGACCAGAGTCCTGGGAGCCAGCTGTGAAGGGCGGAACCCCCTCTGAGCCTCCCCAGGGCCTCTTTGGTTCAGGCTAAGCTTTCTTAGGAATTTGCTCTTTCCTGCCAGCTACGGCTCCTGCGTTTGTAATGGTAACCTCTGATCCACTGTCTTAATCATAGAAACTTTTGACCTGCTTGGATGAATGCTCTTGTAACTACCCTCTTCAGGAGGCAGGAGCCAGGAAAACACAATGTTGATGGGGCCAAGGCCAGGGGTCAGGTCTGTCTGTGGGCCG
>NW_005323043.1:0-1367 GCF_000412655.1 Myotis brandtii | reverse complement strand
AACATATGTGGCCTCTTGTGAATTTTAATCTGGGCTCCATACAGTGCAAAGGACATAGCTGACTGGTATCAAATCTGTGTTGACAAAGTCAAGTGACAAACTTTGTCTCCAGCTTATGGAATGAGTGGCATATGAGAAGAGGCTGCAAGAGAGGTGAGCATTCCTAAAGAACCACAAAATTAACATGTTTCCAGAAGTTAAGACTGACATTAGATGTGAGCCAATACATCCTAATCAGGAATTTTTGAGTTTGAAATAAGTGGCTTCAGCCAAAGGAATTTATTGGCCCACATAACCGCAAAGCCTGGGAGCAGGGCTGGCTTCAAGGTTAACATGGTGGCATCCGGTTTCGGTCACTCTCGCTCATATTTCTCTCTCTGAGCTAGCCACAGTTTTTCTCTCATCAGATTGGATTCCTCCAGACACCAGGTTTGGGACAAGGGATTGGGGAGTGGTGCCACTGCAACAGTTTGAGGCTTAACCCAACCAAATGTAGCAGCCCCAGGAGTAAGAGAGAGAGTTTCTTTTCCTACATCATATTAAAAAATTCCACAGAAGCTTCTCTTAGCCAGTTTGGGTCACATTCCCATCTGTGGGCAAATCAGTGGTCAGGGAACATGAAGATACTACTTTTTAGTCCTGCGTCCCTAGAGAATATTCTTGGCATTTACCTGATTCTCTCAAGATTCTGGTGAGTTAAGTCTAGTCTGGCTGTCAGTGAAGGATGATACCTTGTTGTGTGTTATTCCTCTGAAATCAGATTCATATTTTCATGGACCCCTCCAGAGTCTTCACCCAAAGATCTGGGCAGTAAAGACACAGTGACTATTTGGGATCAGCGTGGCTCTACCGGGAAGAAGGAGAAGCAAGAGTCAAGGCAGAACCAAACAAGTCTGAATGGGGTGGAACAATAGGCCTAGTCTTTCCTCAACTCAATAACCCAGAAATGGTAAATATTTAGCATGTAGATCGCCACTGTCCTATGCCTGCTCGTGGCAGGCATCGCTAATCAATCGTATTGCTATTTCTGCTAAGATCAGAAATGGCCTCAGAATCTTTTCAAGAGAGCCGGCTAAGAAATCTGTGATGACATGCAAAATAAACTGTTTAGCATCTGTAGGATAACCCAAAAGTCTCCACACTTAACCAGCCTCTCTGTTCTCTAACATCCAGGAGTTTAGAGATATCTTAAAAGATTTAAAAATATGTGAATTTAAATCTCCTAGTAGGGCTTGTATGTTGTAATCACAGGGTTTTAGTTGTTTTTGTCTCATTTTAAAGAATGAGGCAATTGACAGATGGAAAAGACTTAGGATGCTGAGGCAATAAACAAGCTTTGGGAGTGTTTTACTTCTTTTGTTTTTTTT
>NW_005323042.1:0-1367 GCF_000412655.1 Myotis brandtii | reverse complement strand
CCTGCAGCTGGAGGTGGATGCGAGGCTCATGATGATGGTGATTAAAACTGACACCACCGTGTGCGTAGCGACCCACACCTGCACTCGGCAGCCACCAGGTCATTAATCAGCGCAGACACCGGGCTGGGATGAGCTCCGGGCACAGAAGAGCAGATTGTGAGGGTCCAGAGGGGACGCCCCGGAGCCCCCCTCCAGGGCATTGCCAGACAGTGGGCGCCGGCTCACCTGGGAGCCTGAGGTGGTCATATACTAGTAAATGGGGGAAAGGGGGTACAGCCCCCCTGGTCTGAGCAAGACAGAGGGCCTGCGGGTGGGAGACCAGGGCAGGCTCCCAGTGGACACTAATCAGCTGAGGGACCTTGGCAGTCACCCAGCTTCTCTGTGTCTCTATTTGCTGATCTGTAAAAGGGGCCAGGTCTTCTGGAACTGAGTCTAAGTGAAGACGAATTTGTTTCCCGGGGCTGCCCACAACGGTGGTGGCTCAAAACCACAGACATTGATTGTCTCACAGTTCTGCAGGCCCGAGGTCCGGGATCAGGGTGTGGGCAGGCCCAGGCCGCCCTCCTGGGTTCCCGCGCTGGCCGGCCTTCCTTGGCCTCCCGCGGTCAGCGGCTGACCCGTCTCCTCCTGGAACCGTGGGCTTCTTCTCTCGGCCTCTGCTGGGTGTGTCACCTCTCCCTCTTGTCCTCTGTCTAGGACTCGCCCTAATTCCAGGGTGATCTCACCTGGAGATCCTTACCTACCTCTGCAAAGACCCAACTGCCAAATAAGGTCACGTTCAGACCGGGGTGGGGATTGGACTCTCTCTCTTTTGGGGTAGAGGGTGGGGGTGAGAACAATTCAACCCACGACAGAAGGCATTCATTTTGCAGAAGCAAAACCCAGGAATGTCAGGCACTGTCATTCTTAGGATGCACCCTCGGGAGGAGGGCATCCATCGTGAGGCTTCCTCCCCACACCTGGCCAGGCACAGAGGGGGGACAGGGGTCGGGCGGAGGCGAGACCTTGACCAGAGGAGGGAGGATGCTACGGAGAGTCCCCCTCGGCCCTCACGGTGAACGCTCCGGCCAGCAGGCTGGGAGGACCTCCGGCTACCTCGCCAGGGCTGGATGACTAGCTATCACCCCCTAAGTACCCACTGCCCCTGCCTCTGCCCACAGATCTTCCCCAGGGGGCTGAGTGCTGCTCTCCCAGCTTTTTCCAGTCCCTCCACTGGCTTCCTTCTTGATAAAAACCGAGTCCTCCAAGGCTCTCCCAGCCCCGGTCCTGCTCACTTCTCCAGTCTCATCCCCATCACGGCCTTTCTATAAACCCTCGACTGTCCCCTCAGCCTGCGTGTTGCTGCATGGCCCAGTGCCTGGTAGAGC
>NW_005323041.1:0-1367 GCF_000412655.1 Myotis brandtii | reverse complement strand
ATCTGTCCCAAAATGCTCAGTACACTAGATGTGCATGTGAGATGGTTGGCTCTGTGCGCCATTCCATGGGTGCAGAAAGCCCTTTGGGCTCGCCTTCCCTGCAGCTAGGGCACTGCTGCCATGGCGTCCGGGGAGGTGTGTGTGTGGGGGGTGAGTAGAGATTGTTTCCAATTAAAAAATCAGCTCCCTGTGACAACAGACCATGTAATTGCCTCATCCTTTTGAGTGTCATTTACTGTCTTTGCTCTTTGAGTGTGTGTGGAACACAGAACTAACTAGAGCCTGATTTTAAAGGATTCTTTTCTCTCCCATCTTGATTCCATAGCTTGTAGTGAGCTGCATACGCCATCGCTAGATCGGAAACCAAATAGTTTTGTAGCAGTGAGTGTGACCACCCCTCCGCAGGCATTCTGGACGAAGCACGCACAGACGGAGATCATCGAGGTGGGTGCTGCTGGCCCCCGGGGCTCGGGGACAGGCTCGCCGCGGTCTCACCCCGGGGGAGGCTGCTCGGTGACCTGAGCACCTGTAGCCGGGATCATTTCTATGTGAATTCTTGCTGTTGTCCATGTGTTTTTAGTAAGTGATATTTTTCATCACAGTTCTGGAGGGAACTGTTTTTGCCATATCCTTTACAATCATTGGTCAGTTACTGGCTGGGTATTTTTGAACAGTGATGCTATAAAGTTGGCTGCCTTTTAAGAGGAAGATCCAATTCTTCCTTGTCACTTCCAGTTGGAGAGTAACTCTTAACCAACCCTCCTAGTGGACATACCCCTGTTTTAATTGGTTTTTATCTTTATATCCTTTTGAGTTGTGTGTTATATACTTACTTTTTCATTAAACTAAATGTTATGCATTCACCTCAGGAATTTTACAGAAGCCGTTTAGATAATTGAGCACATTGTGTAAGTTGTGAAACTAAGAGTAGGCGTTGCTGTGGGATTCCACAGGCTTCTGCTGGCGATGTGAGCTCCTGTGTGAATTGTCCGCCCTGGCAATCTCCGGCAGGCTCCACTGCACTTCCTCCTCGTCCCTAGCTTTTACATTTTGGAAGATAGACCTTTTCATTCTCTTGTAAACTTATTTCCAAGTTCAAGTCAGCAATCCTGTTTCTAAGCCTTTGTTGAGCACTGTCTGTACACGCAGCACAGTGCTGGGCGCTGCGGGTGATGCAGAGGCCATTGAGGCCCCAGCCCTGCCCCCAAGAGGTTGACACCATGAATGAAGGTGTCCGCATCTGTACCCAGCAGAGTGCAGGTGTGTGAAGGGTGAGGATGGCACCAGGAGGATGGGTTCCCGCTGGTTCTGAGGATCGGAGGTGGCTTCCTACGCCACGTAGTGAAATTCTGACTCGATAAGTCGGG
>NW_005323040.1:0-1367 GCF_000412655.1 Myotis brandtii | reverse complement strand
TAATCATTAATCAGTTGCTTAATTAATAAATAACCTTTTAAATGGTTTGGCCTTCACTGGTTAGAATCACTTATGCAAATGGCACATATTAATGTCAAATTAAAGCTGATGTATAAGTCATTATGAATAATTTGATGGATTATAACAGTTCTTTTAAAATATTTTGAAGCACTCATTGCATTGAGCAGACTATTATTGTCGTATTACGTTAGTTAACACATGGGCTATTTTAAAAATTGAGTGCTTTTGCTCTCATTGACCTTGGAATTGATGGGTGACATCTGATGTATTGGCCTTACTTTCTATTATTCCATTGATTTTATCACTTGATTGTATGCAATGTAACAAAATTATTTTTTAAAACTATTTGCTATAGAAGAAAATGTACCTAATGCACTCTATCCTGCTTTTTAAGAAGCAGCAAATAAGATTGATATAAACTGTTTGCTAGAATTTATAACCTTACTAAGTCAGTATTTAATGGCAGTAAATGTCAAGGTGCCACTCAAAGAAATGAACTTAATAATCACATATCAGGGCTGACATTAGCTCTGATAATATTACAGATGAATTCAGGCTACAATGGAACATTTCTTTACTTTTTTTTTCCATTAGAAATGGAAGACCTGCTAAAATCCATAAGCTGTGTATATGATAACCATTGACCCTAGAGGTCCCTCTGGATGAACCCTGTCAGGTTGTTACAGCATTTATAACTGCGTGATGAAATGTAATAGATAGATCCATTACATTTCAGAAAAGGACCGGATAGCATATGAATTTATTGTTAGATCTTAATATCTTTCTCAGTGCTTCCACAATCATTTCAGCTCTCAGGAAAAAAGTGCAGTGCTGACATTTCTTTTAATTTCTAAAATTTCTTTATGACAAACATAGTTTAGGCATGCACAAAAATGATAGATGCTGATGGGACTATCCTCTTTGTATCTTCTTAGTTACAATCGCCTTAAGAAACTGTAATTATCTTTCTCAATATTTGATACATCTCTTTTTAAAGTCATTCAATCTTCTGGGGCCTTCAGGCCCCGGGCTGGGATGGGGAAGTGGGGGTGGGTGGCAGCGGACGCGGCCTCTTTCCCAGGGTGGTCGAGGGCTGGCTCCCTCCTCCCCCTTTTTTTCCCTCCCCCTAAAAATAATAAAAATAAAGTCATTCAGTCTTCTGGGGCCTTCGGGCCTGTGCTGGGATGGGGGAGAGGGGGTGCGTGGCGGCGGACGCGACCCCTTTCCCAGTGGGGCCGAGGGCCGGCTCTCTCCTCCCCCTTTTTTCCCTCCCCCTAAAAAAAAGTCATTCAGTCTTTGTTGCCAGATAATTTTCTTTTTTTAAAAAATATTTTTATTGATTTCAG
>NW_005323039.1:0-1367 GCF_000412655.1 Myotis brandtii | reverse complement strand
CTCATAGTTGCAAGATGATTCCTGAACTTCTAGATGTCACATTGAAATCTCAGTAGGAAACAACAAAAGAAAAAGAGAAATATTTAGTAAAAATTTCTTTTCGATATTTTGCCTTTTTCATTTGTAAAGGATACCCTCCTCAGGAATATACACTTGTTTTTCAGGATCACTTGAGGAATCTATTTATTAATAAAGAGAATTGGATCACATGTAGAAATTAGAAGAGATTGCCATAACATTGCATACAACATTGGCTACAGATTGTCTTTTGAAAATTGTTATGACATATTTTTATTATCACATTGTCAAATATTTTATAAAATTTGTAAGTGCATGTTAAAATGTTATTTTACCTACTGAGATAAGAAGCAGACTGTTTACACACTTTCATGAGATTACATAGGAAATAAAATATATTTTCAACAATCTCTACTACTTTCTCATGATTTATAATTGTAACTATTTACTTGCTCTTAAGTGAAAATTGTCTCCTTATTTCTTTAGTTTTGTTATTTTGTTAAGTGTCACTTTAGACTAGTTGTAAGTGAATATGTCTCCTCCCCCCAATTTATATTTATTTTTTGTGCTCTAGGAAATTTTAAATATTATGACATACTTCGTTTATAGATTTTGATTATAAACAATTGAAAAAACATTCGGTTTGAAAATATTTTATTGTAATTCTATAAAACAGGACGTTGGTTTAATTAATTTTTCTACTTCAATAAATATAGGCCATTAACGGTACACATGCAAAGTAACACCAATAATCATTATTTTTATGAACTTTTAAAGATGAGATTATATCAAATTTACATATGTTTTGCTTAATCTCCTCTGTATCTAATATTTGATCTGCTTATCTTTTTCTAATACTGTTTAATATTTTTAGGCTTTTTATTATAAAACCTATACAATTTTGTTTTTAGATTTAATTATTTTGGTGTAATAAAAAAGACACATTTCTCAATTATATGTTTTCCTTTGTCTTGTTTATTTCCAATTGTCTATATACTCTTTATTTGAAATTAAATTAGTCACCACCAGAATGTTCTCATTATTTCACATTACTAAGTACTTGTTTCTCCATTTCTTAACTGCTCCAAACAGGAGTAATTTAGCTGTTTCCTCTCTTTCTTTACTCCTTTTTTTTCCCCAACCTTCCAGATTTCCATTTATAGATTTTAAATTTAAATAGTTAACTGTTACTTACACTTTTAGTGGAGTCTCATAAAGAGCATGAGCAGTATTATCCACTCTGTTATATTGTGTTGTAATTTGCTTCTAAATATTTTCTAATAAGCTGAGTTCAGATTCAGAAAGATAACGGCTTCCAACTAGCTCTTTTCTTCTTTTTTTTTTTTTTT
>NW_005323038.1:0-1367 GCF_000412655.1 Myotis brandtii | reverse complement strand
AGGGTCACAGGGGAGGATGAGCAAGGGAGACCAGAATAGTCATCATTATCCTGCTCCGCTCCCCTATTGCATCCTGTCCCTGTGTTTTCATCTGCTTTATGGACCAAGAGTCTATGAATGGTTTTGTTTGAAGAAAGGATTCTGTGACTTTAAGAAGAAAAAACAACAACTGAGAATAGGACATACAGACCTTTTTCTCCCAGTTTCATTGTGGTATAAACGACAAGGGTGTAGACTTCTGTGAAGAGGTTAAGGATTTAAAGAAAGTTGGTTCACTGTGGAAAGGGAATTTCAATGAGAAGTATAAAAAAGTTTTTAAAAGAAGCTACAGGGAATATAAGTGATGACGGAAAGGGGTGAGACCAAAGACAGGAGGTATGGCAGTACCTCCTACAGAAATCTCAAAATGGGGAACTGGTGCCTGCATGCTCGTTAGAAAGTAAGGAACAGCAAAAAGCACCAGGTAGGCCTAACTAGCCTCATGGCTTTAAAGGGAACCAAGTGCAGAGAATTTTGATTCTTCTCTTTCTTTTGTGTCAGCTATTCTCAACATGTTATTTAACATTTTAACTCAATCTACTGCCACCATTTCTAACTGTTATGCAATAAATCTATAAAAATTTCTGGAATAAATGATGACAATCACCAACTTCACAAATTTATTTACAAAATATTCTGTGCCTATTATGTGTACAATATATACTTAGAGGCCTATCAAATATAAAGAGGACTTTGTGTTTCAAGGAATACACATGAAGCTGAAAAAGCTAAGAAAATAAATATGCAATTTGAAGAGAAGCATAAATATACACTGTAAGTAAATGGTTAGTTCCTTAATAAGTAAAAGTAATTTTACAGACTAGTGGATACCAAACTCTTTATCAAGGCACCCACCAGTAAAAAAAGAGGGTAATGTACCCAAATACAAAAACATATACAATTATATGTAACTCATACTCATATATTGTATACATTATAAAGCATACCTTAATATTAATGTTTTTAAATAAAATACTGCAAAAGAAAATAAGTGCTCTGAGTTCGAATAGGGAGGAAACCACTACAGACTCTAATGAATGATTAGTAGAATCTTCTGTTCTCACTGAAAGGCACCAGAATATGCCACCCTAAAATACACCACTTTGCCATAAAGATTATTTTGAGCTGAAAGCATTTTAGAAACAGCAGACTCAACTCAGGGGGAAAAAGCTCTCTCCCCTCTGCTATCTGGCTAAAAGCAGGACACAAATTTCCATTTGGAAAGTTACCTCCCTCTCCAGTACCAGAAAGACAACTACTCCAGAGACAACTCTGACCTGTGTAGCAAACCCTACTACACAACCCTTATTTACCATGTACGTCCTAAT
>NW_005323037.1:0-1367 GCF_000412655.1 Myotis brandtii | reverse complement strand
ATAATAATAATAAAAGAGCCTACAGTTAACATCATGCTTACTGGTGGAAGACTGAATGCTTTACCCCTAAGGAGGGAAGAGGGCAGGGATGTCTTCTTTCACCACTTCAGGTCAAGATTACACCAGCAGCCCTAGGCAATGCAGTAAGGGTAGAAAAGTAAGTAAGAGTCATATATATTAGAAAGGACGAAGCAGATGACATGATCATTTACATAGAAAATCCCAAAGGAATTATAACAATTACTGAACTGCTATGTGGGGCTAGCAAGTGAAAGGATACAAAGTCATTATAAAAAATGAATTCTATTTCTATTACTGTCAATTAACAATTGGAAATTGAAGTAAAATCACAATTTATGATAGCATCAAAATGAAATACAGAGAGATAAATTTAACAGACTCTTTACAAGACCTGTATGCTTTACATTGCTGAGAAAAATCAGAGTAGATCTAAATAAATAGAGTTATAGACTGAGTTTATGGATTGGAATTCTCAATATTGTTACTATATCAATTCTTCCCTAAATTGATCAATAGATTCAACAAATACCAATAAAAGTTCAGGAGGCTGTTATTTTTTAGAAATTGAAAAACAGATTCTAAAATCTGTAAGAACATACAAAGGATATGAAACATCCAAAACAATTTTGAAAATTAGAAACAAAGATGTGGGATTCATAATTCCTGATTTTAAGACTTAATATAATGTTACAGACATTATGATATTGATGTCTAGTATAAATAAAGACAGTATGGTATTGATGTAAGAAGATAGATAGAATGATAGGTAGGTAGATAGATAAATAGGTAGGTAGATTGATTGATGGATAGATTCATGCATATATAGTCAATTGACTTCTGACAAAGCTGCTAAAGTAAATGAATGAAAGGACAGAATTTTTAACAGATGGTGCTGAACAATGGGATTAATTAGATGCCCAGATGCAACAACAAAAAAATGAGCTTCAACTCTTACCTTGTACCAGATATAAAAATTATCTTGAAATGGATCATAGCTCTAAATTAAAGAGCAAAAACTATAAAAAATTTAATCAAAATTAAAAACTCCCTTTTGAAAGACAATATTAAAGAAAAGGACAACCACAAATTAGAAGAAAATATTTTCAAAACACATATCTGATGAAGGATTCATATCCCAGATATAGAGAGCACTTATAAGTCAATAATGAAAACACAACTTATCCAATTAAAAAATGTAAAAAAATTAACACACACTTCACCAAAAGAAGAGATATAAATGCCAAAGAAATAGATGAAAATACTAAATATCATTGGTATATAGGGAAATACAAATTAAAATCACAATAAGATAGTTCTACACAGCCACCATAATGGCTAAAATTTTA
>NW_005323036.1:0-1367 GCF_000412655.1 Myotis brandtii | reverse complement strand
TCTGGAGAGTGATAATAAAGAAAGAGAAAAGGCTTAAAAACATGAGTTCACTTAATGTCTGGTACCGTTGGTGAAGACTCAACAAATCTAGACACACAGATGTTTCTAACCAACTAAAAGCTAGCACAAAATAAAGCCATACATTGACAGCAGCCAGCCTAACTATACTCAAGCTTAACTATACTCAGGCTTACAGCTAAAAGTGAGGACTGTTTCCTGGAAGTTACACTCTGAGTTTTAAAACAAATTTGACATTAAAGCTACTCAACTACCTGTATTGAGAGAAAAGAAAAGTAAAAATATGCTACCCTACTGTGTTTAAAACAAATATTTTAAAATTATTTTAAAATAGCTACTCATTGTTTATAGTTTCTACAAGGTCAACTAACAATTATACTACTTTAATAAATAGTTTATTTTGATAAAAACTAGGTCCTGATTTATCCTACATTTCATGAAAGAAATATAGCCTATCTGATGCATGAGATATTCACATCATTTTACTTGCTAACAAATATTTGAAGTGCAAGCACATATCCTAAGGAAATATCCAGGATTCAATCTTAATTCAAGAAATAAAATTTAAAATGTGCTATTGTTTAATTTTATAATGTTATTTGTTTTAGCTGTTTCTTTACCCAAAGATAATGAAAATACTAATGCTCTACACTCAATGGCAATAAAATCCATCTTTACTAATCAATCTTGAACAATTGAGTTTAATATAATGTAGTTGGGGAGGAGGCATGACTGTTGTCTCATAATGTTGATCCCTGTTGTGTTTTTCTTTATTCCTAGATTAAATTTTCTAATATGCTACCTAGTCATTTCAGGAAATAAAGTGATTACTTTTGCACTAGTAACCCAAAGATCAGCCTCTAGCCTTTTCTAGGACAAACTTTCTCTACTCTGTAAGAATGGAGCCATTTGAGCATTCCTGAGCTATCCCACTTGGCAGCTTTGTCTTTACGTTGAATGCTCTTAGCTCTGCCATCAACACAACTGGTTTTGTTTCTCATCAACTTTCAGCACTCTTTCCATAAAATGTTGTACTGGCTGCAATTGAAGCATCCAAAGCAGAGGAAAGAACAGCCCTCCTTCAACACCAGAAGCATTTCTTCCTTTCAAAGCCCCAAATATTCTCTGAACTAGTAATCAACAACTACCTAAAACATAAAGGGCCCCTGGAGTAAGTTTTAGGGTAAGTAATTACAATTGCTTAAGAATAATTGGTCCAGAAATCCCAACATGGCAGCCAGCAGGGCAGCAGTGAGGGACAGAGTGTGAGTGAGTATAGGAGTGAGAGGAGAGTGTGTAGACATGTGTGGTGTGTGTGGGGTTGAGTGAGGAAGAGTTAAATCTCCCAG
>NW_005323035.1:0-1366 GCF_000412655.1 Myotis brandtii | reverse complement strand
CTAACAGCTGTGAGGTGGTATCTAATTGTAGTTTTGATTTGCATGTCCCTAATAGCCAGTGAAATTGAACATCTTTTTATATATCTGTTGGTCATTTGTATGCCTTGTTGGGAGAGGTGTCTGTTTGGGTCCTCTGCCCATTTTTTAATTGTATTGATCATTTTTTTGGTGTTAGTTACACGAGTTCTTTATATTTTTTGATATTAACCCCTGTCAGAGCTACCATTTGAAAATATCTTCTTTCATTCTTTTGGTTGCCTTTTTGGTCTGCTGGCAGAGTCTTGCTGTGCAGAACCTCTTTTACTCTTCATTTTATTTATCTGGGCTGTCTTATTTCCCCTGATGAATCTGGATAAAGGTTCATTGATCTTGTTTGTCTTTTCAAAGAACCAGACCTTTTTTTAGTTATTGACATAGAAAACAACATATTCACTAAATCAATGGCCAAATGCCATGCTCCTGGGCTATATTAATCTGCTCTAGCAAAAATACCACATTGTATTTCTTTGTTTTGTAATAGTCTACAATTATCTCCCATATCCCATCTGGTTTCTATAGTAGTTTAACTATAGAAACTACATATAGGAGATTAAACCCTCTAGTTTTATATGGTGACAATAATCTCCCATGACCCTGACATGTGATATTATTTTTTAGTTATTATTTGGCTAGGGAGAGAACTAATTTCAGAGACATTCAGTTTGCTTTTACTAATTGATAGCACCTGCTCCACAGATAAAAAATGTAAACTACAACCTATGTTACTTTAAATTACACATTTTGGCGTCAGAAAAATGTCCACAGTTGGGTTTAGAGACTATATGGTAGCCCTTTGTAAGCCATATCTAAAACTTAATTTATTATTTGGCTTCTATGTGCCACTTCACTAAGAGGATGCATGATAACACTTCAGGTTCTGGGTATCAATGACAACTGGATACTCTTCCCAACATTTCTAATAATATTTTGGTATTCTTTGTTCCCCAGAGGAGAGTGACACATATAAATTGACATAGGGTCCTTTGAAAAAGTACTGATGGATTAATTGCCTTGTATAATTGATTTGGAATTGCAGAGTCCTTCTTCTTAGAGATACAACCACTCCTTCAAACCATGGATTCTGGGTTTGATCATATGCTCAGTTAAAAAAACTGGGGTGGAGATCATGAATCTTTACTTTGGTCATTGTCCTCAGGCTTCTGGTTAACTAGTCCTTGATTTTTTATATGGTATTGTTATCCATTTATTTACTTCTGATTTTAACATGGTTATATTAATCATTTTAATAACTCTCTGAGTCAGGTCCCCATCGTCACTATTTAAACCTTGGTAATTATTATTATTGTTGTTATAATAATTACAATCC
>NW_005323034.1:0-1366 GCF_000412655.1 Myotis brandtii | reverse complement strand
CTCAGCACATAACTTTTATATTGTCATTGGTAGTAAAAATGATGTTTTTATTCAAATGCTACTTCTATGTGTCAAGGAATAAAATGAAGAAATAGAACGAAAAAAATTACTTTTTAAGATTTTCATTTCTGGCATTTCTAGAAAGCATGAATCCTAGTAAGTATAATACACATCATTAGGGATAAAATTAGCCCACTGGTGTGGTATCACTCATGAATTTTTAAAAACTCAAATGTTTCTCACTGAAGGGCAGAATGAAAACAACTCAGCAAGGAAACCAGATGGTTTGGATGTCTCTCCTTTTACAGCTTTTGCGTGCAATAGCAAATCAGTCAGTGGGGAAAAGAAGCATCTAAAAGAGTGCTAGACTTGCAACAGGAGTTTTAAAGTACACTTCCCCATGATATTCAAAAGGAATGCATCCTAAAACTTACCCAATATGCCATATTTAGCGTCCCCCATGAAATGAACAGAACAAAGACCAAGTCTAAACCAAGTTGGGCTGATGTATGTGGTAGGTTAGGCTTCTTCACAAGCTAAGTACTTTAATGATATTAATAGTGTTAATAGCAGCTGACATTCAGTGAGTGCTTATTATGCACCAGGCACTGTGCTAAGCTTTTCTCGTACATTGTCTTATCAAATCACTTCCACAGCCCCATGAAGCAAATTCTAGGGTTGTTTTCATTCTGGAGGCTGCTCATTGGCTAAGGCCCCTTAATTGTAAGTGATGAAGCTAGGATTCAAACCCAGGAGTTCTGAGGCCAGACTCTGTGCTGTTAGCTATTCTGCTCTATGGAAGAATCTATTTGCTTCTGCACCCGTGTCTGGAAGGGTAGAAGTTGTGATGTAACAAAAATGGTGAGTTTTTATGAATTTATATTGCAGCTTTAGAGTTATTTATGACTCAAGAATTTTTTTCAAGAGTCCCAGAATTCAACTTTAAGCAGTAAAAGATATTCTCAACTTGGGTTAGAAATATGGGAGTTCAACTTTTTGGTTGAAGAGTGGAGAATGTCGGAGACTCATTAATATCATAGATTCAGAAATCCCTGGTTATCCAAGTTGTTCCCCAGCTTCTTGCAAAACCTGTCCCATTTTGGAAAGCTTTTGAGAAATCACAGAGACCCACAAAAGGAGTAAACAGAGCCCGCAATTTCACTTTCTACTGCTCAGTCAATAACTTCTAATCAGACTATTCTTTCTTGCTACATTTAAAAAAATTACCTACCTCTTTTAGTGGCAAGGAAAGGAACATACTAACATGCACACTATAGAAACAGAATTTTAAAAATAAATACAGATTATTAATCCTTTACATATGATTCATAGGTGGTGGTTATTGAGCTATCGCTCCCCACCCCCC
>NW_005323033.1:0-1366 GCF_000412655.1 Myotis brandtii | reverse complement strand
CTTCTGCTCTGGGTACTTGTTCAGGCTTTAGGGTCTCCACCCTGAGCCACATATGTTTCTTTAGGAAAAGCCTTTGGTTAACTGAGACCTTGATTTTTCAGGCAATTGGGTCTGGGGTGTTTTTGTTTGTTCTGTTTGGGTTTTGTCTTTTTGTTGTTGTTCTTGTTTTTTCATCCCTGTGGTTCTGGAAGCCTCTGGCGTGTGGCATCTGACCAATTTTGAATTGGTCCTTTCTATAAAATCCATATTTATAAGGCTGAGCGCAGACTGGTTTGTATATTGTTCAGGGAGGGGATTCGGGAGAGAAGGGAGTCATGGGTCCAAGCATGGTGAGACGGAAAAAGCTGAGAAAAGGATCCTTAGCCAAGTCCCTTAGCATGAAATTATTTTTGACTCTTCATCTGTGTCAGTTTGGACTCAAATCTCAAAATAGTAGTAGCTTAAACAAGAGAGTTTTTATTTCTTTAGAAATCCAGTGTTGGGCAGGTATGGTGGCCCTGAAGTCATCAGGAACACATGGTCCAAGGTGACTGCTAGAACTCTCGCCATCACCATTTTGAAGGAAGGGAAACCCCCTTCCTTCCGAGAGCACTACACTGTACAGTAGGTCCTCAAATGAACATCATTTCATTCAACGTCATTTGCTTCTCACTAGTCAGAACTTAACCAAATGGAAGGACTGCAAAGGAGACTGGGGAATGTAGTCTTTTAGCTGGATGTGTTATGCCCAACAAAAGAACTCTTACTAAAGATCCCTATAATGAAAGTTTTAAAATATCCATTTGATTATTTACTAAATAAAAAGGGATTAAGACATTGAAAAAATTCAAGTATAAAAGAAGAGGGAAAATGGATTTTGAGAGGTAGCTGACATTCTTTGATATTCTTATCAGGGAATCAAAATTTCCAGAGAGACTAGGATATATCCATAGTAGTTAGTCAATGCTTAGATTTTAGAATAAAAGAGACCTGGGTTTGAATCTTGGCTTGGTTTTATGGGACTTCTGTTCCCTGTGGAGGGAACCAGATTATTGGGACTCTGCTGCTGAAAATAGTAAGTTAAATATCTTTAAAGCATCAAATAGCCAATAAAATGCGGTTAAGGACACACTAAGCCCATAAATTTGAAGAAAAGGTACATGGGGTCCTGAAGCCACTTTTTGCTCTGAGGGCATTTGCTGATGTGGACAAACGTGGGTGTCCTGTTTGTAGCCTTATTGGGGCAGGCAGAAGTCAAGGCCAAAGCCTGCCCGAGGTGAGGAATCTAATAGCTGAGATCCCACTGAACCATAGGCTGGGTAAGGGTGACCCAGAAGATTGCAGAGATGTT
This sequence comes from Myotis brandtii, assembly GCF_000412655.1. Classification (NCBI taxonomy): domain Eukaryota; kingdom Metazoa; phylum Chordata; class Mammalia; order Chiroptera; family Vespertilionidae; genus Myotis; species Myotis brandtii. The sequence goes on along the minus strand of NW_005323033.1, from coordinate 36 downwards.
CTGAACACTGAGGGGAGCACAGACCAAAGAAAGAAG
>NW_005323032.1:0-1366 GCF_000412655.1 Myotis brandtii | reverse complement strand
TTACACAACAATCACATGATTTATCCATTTTAAAAACCATCAATTATCTGTTCTGAGAACTGAAGATTTATCTTACTTTCACAACTCCCATCTCACCTTTTCCCCATGATTCATACTGTGGGTGGTTATATAATATCAATGGTTTTCCATTGGTTGCATTTATAATTTAAAATAAACACTGACACCTCAATGTCTTGTTTATCACATGTAAACATTTTCTCCTTATTACTCATTATGTAAGATGAGAACATCACCCTCCTTTCCCCATTTTTTACCTTTTCCCCATCCAACCTATTAACTCCCATTAACCACAGATATATTTGTACACTGTGAAATTTTGTTCTAGAACATTATTCCATTATTTATCCATAAGTTGATTATAAATATCATAAACCAGAAATATTATATGTGCGTGAATTTAAATATATTTTTATACAGACAGTGTATAATAATGGTTAAGAGCCTTACCCACCATACTTGGTACCTTTGTGATCTTGCACAAGTCACTTCACTTCTTCATGCCTTAGTTCTGTTGGGGTTGTTGTGGGGATTATGTGACTAACCCATGATGGCACATGGTGAAGACTCATGTTAGTTTTCTTGCTTAACCCAATCATGTGCAAGCGCTTCTTCTTTTACTGCTTTAATATGATGATGCCTGGACCGCGTAAAGTAGAATACTTCTTGAATCAAGGTTAAACTAATTTCTTAAGAAATTCTTAAGAATTTCCTTTGCTCTAACAATAGCTTTTCTCAAATGCAATTTTCAAGTTTTGTTTTATATTCTGACCACAGGTTTCCTGTATAGTTTCCCCCTAACCTTTCCAGAAGTCTCTAAATACCTTCCTTTATTCTTGTTTTCAGAAATGTAATGTGTGCCCAATAGATCTTCAAAATATTTCAACTTCCATTATGTGGTCTACTACTGCGTGGAATCCACTTTCTTCCTGGAGACATTCGTCCGCCCCCTGACCTTTGCTTCAATCTAGACCAGATGCTTTCTGGGCTTCGTGGATGCCACTGAGGTCCATCCGCCGTCGCTGAATTCCACAGCTTCCTCTCTTTGATTTCTCGGTTTTTGCTGATGTAAGTCCTCAAATAATTTCCTCAGAATGGTTCAAGAAAGGTAAATTTTCTTCACCTTTGCATACCTGGACACATGATTTGCCCTTGTGCAGTCATAAACTCCTAGCTACATTTTTTATTGACAAGCTCATTTTAAAACCCACAGAAAACATAAAAGACCTAGAATAGCCAAAACAACTTTAAAAAAGAAAATACACTCTTAGAGAGCTCATTCTACTTAACTTTGATACTTCTTTTAAAGGTATTCAAGAAAATGTGATATCGGCATAAAGATAAAAAA
>NW_005323031.1:0-1366 GCF_000412655.1 Myotis brandtii | reverse complement strand
TTTATTATTATAGATAATTATCTACTAGATTGTAAACTCTTGAACCAAAAGGATTTGGTTCCTTTCTTAATATTCCACAAGTGGTTTACATATTGTAAAAACCTGACATTTATTCTAACATTCTGAATAATTACTCACCATATACCTAATGTACAACTTTGATTTCTTTGATTATATTAGTATTGTTACTTTCTACAAATTGCTTTGGCTTGAATGTTAGCAGATATTATTCCATTGATACGCTGGAGAGAATATTTAAAAAGCAGACAAAAATAAAATGTTTTCCTCTCAGTATTTTTCTTGAGATTATTTCAGGAAAAGCCAGAAAGAGAAACAGAACTGGTAGTTTGCTAGATAGATTTTGATAACAATATGTTCTGGACTCCAAATTCTAAAATAAACAGAAGACTCTGTATCCATCTTAATAACACAAGTTAAGGTATTTTAGTGACTAGTTTTAAAGGAAAAACAAAAAGGTACAATAAGAACTCAGATTATCTGTTGGCTTTTGAGGACATTGACTAATTCTAGAAACCTTTCTTTCTTTAGCAATACAAGCTTTGTCAACTATCCTGTCATTTTATTTAAACAAATTGGTACAAGTTAAAGGAAGATGTTGATGTTTCTATTTTAGAAATAACCAGTATTTAAAATGTTTTAGTGAACATTTAAAATAATTTAAAATCAATCCCATTGGTGCTTATGTACAATCTTATCTTAATTATTGTTATGTGCAGCATAACAACATTAATAAACACAATAGTAATCATGTAGTTTATTCTTACCATTCATGATATTTTATTCCCCTCACTCTAGAGTTGCAAATGAGGCATTTTGTAATTGTTCATTTCCAAAGAACTGTTTGAGTAGAAATTAACTCCCATAGGACTTGTAAAAAGAAGTATTTAGTGAATACTTAGTAAAAGGTAAATGATTGCTACTCAGGAAGTCAACAGTGGTAAAGGAGAAGAGTAGAAACTCAGCCCTATGTTTAACTTTGGTTCCCAGAATACTTAGAGCTACATATAAGAACGATTTAAAGTAACCAAAAATGTGAAGTCTGTATAGCCTTCCAGAAAGGATTTTTCCCCCCAGCTAATTTGTATAAATTTACAAATTGACAAATATTTAAAAGCTTTGCAAGTCCCCAACAGCCAACCCTCATTTTGGAAAAAGAGATACTGGTTTCAGTATTGGGCTGCATGGGGTTCTCCACTACAGAAGAAATCAGCATAGACATTGAAAAGAAAGTTTGGAAGACTGTATGTGCATGAAACCTATGCAAAGAGAAAGAATCTTCTATATTCATAACCAAGCAACCATTCCATTGGATATTTCTTGACTGTCTCTAAGCAGAGGGTGTACT
>NW_005323030.1:0-1366 GCF_000412655.1 Myotis brandtii | reverse complement strand
GTGCAGCCAAGGTTGAGAACCACTGCTCTAGAAGATATACCAGGAAGCTGAACCTGGCTGGGATCATTTGAGAGTAGTTTCATGCTTCCATATTTCCACATATGCTTAAAAGCAGAAGACAATCTTACAATGTAAAGCTGGCAAATGATAAGTATTTATGTTAGCAAAGAACTCTGTACAACTCCATATTTTATAAAAATAATTAAACTTAACTCTAGAACATATTAAAATTTTCTAACCTATAAGTGATTTTAGAAAATATGGTTACAAACCAATTTTATAGCTTTTCTTCTTAATTCCCATTCATTCCACTCATATGATCTCACAATTGTTGGTGGTAATATGTGTGTATCCGTCTGTGTGCTGGTTTCACTCTTTGTAATTGGTTTTATAAAATGTTTGCCAGTATCTTTGAGCTAAAGAAATGGAGTTTTGTAATTAATATTTGCAAAAAATAAACATCATTTACAGTTATCTTATAAAGTATTCAGCTAAAACTAACAAAAGGTTAGAAAAAACAAGAAATTTTGAGCATGGGATATACTTGTAAATACCAGCAGAGAAAATAGCTCATAACTAGTGAGATGTTTATAATTTATCTTCCTGGGCATTGTGGCTTTGTCTGATTTTGTGACTTTAATGTAGGAGGTGGGTTTTGGAAGGGGTAAACCTAACACCACTCACTGCCAAGTCAAATGCCCCCTCTCTGACTTTCACAAATGGTCGCATAAGAGATACCTTATTGGAAATGAACAGAAGCTTAAAATAGCTATTAAATATTCAGTATAAAACACATTTCTTTAAAGTATTGGAACATAGGATATATCTGAAACTCAAACTAGGCATACATAGCCAGATTATTATCCAAAAGGGGTGTGTTTTTTAACTGAATATGTTAATTTTCTGCTGGGACATAATAAATTAAAGCTCACTATTACTATTCACATAGTAAGGACTCAGTAATTCCACGCTCACAAGGTACCGTTATGCTGGATATGAAGTTGCCGGAGGAGTGACAGGGATTTAAGGAGCTCAGACACAGCATAAAGGAGAGAGAAAAGATTAACTTTTTTCCCAAGTCAAGCAACAGATATGAGTGCCTACCATTTAACACGAGACAGAATTTTACCTTCACAATGAACTTATGATATAGTAAGGTAGATAAAAACATGCTGAAAAAGATAATTAACGACATTATACCATACAGGTAAATGGCAAGTAAATAACAATACGGACTATAGCACTGGAGGGAGAAAACTTACTTCCATGGTATTGAAGGTCACTGAAGAACAGCTAAGAATTAAATGGAAAGAAAGGGGGTGGGGATGGGAGCGGGTTGGGAGAGGTTAATGGGGGGTGGGGGGGG
>NW_005323029.1:0-1366 GCF_000412655.1 Myotis brandtii | reverse complement strand
TCCGAGCATGCACGAAACACGTGGACGTGACAGTGTGAAGTGTCATTAGCATTGTTCATGGTTCTGTGAATTTGTATTTTTGTTTGTGGAGCGTAGTTTTTGGTACGGGCTAGCTTTTGGGACTTGATATCTGCGCATAGGCGCTGGTTGTTGGTGTTGATCAATGGTGTTTGCGGTTTGCGCTTTTTGGCAGTATCCGTCCTCGATGAGCTCGTGCGTGTTATGCGACTCGCTGCGTTTCGTGTCAGGACGAAAGCTTTGGACATCATACGATAGTGGTGTATTCGTGCACCGATTATCCGTTCAGGTGTCCTAGATCTTTGCTCCAAGAGCCAGGGTTTGGGATGTTGCACTGCATTTGTCTGTTTTGATTTTCCGTTCGGACGCAGTGACAGTGCCTGTTTGTGTTGCTGTCGTTTGTGTGTTGCGCTGCGTTGCGTTGCATTGCATTGCGCTGCAGGAACTTGGTCGTTTATATCGGTATGTGTGTTGGTGCATTGGGTTTTTCAATTGCTCGGGACGATTCGCATGTCGTTTGTTGTTCGCTGATTTGTCCACAATGCTCGAGCTTGTACGTCTTCGTTGTCACGTTTGGTCATCACTGTAGGTGTGTTGTTCGGTGAGAAATGTTGTGACTCGCTGCTGTTCATGCCACTTGATAGTCATTCTAGCGAATTCGAGTCCAATATGTCGCTGCATGATGTGACATTTGGTGGCTTGTAATTTGACCGTAGCCAATATGTGTACAGCGCGAATTCGGAGTGGGAAACGAAGCATCGGTGAAATCTGTTGCATAGTGTGCGATATTTTTTCCTGAAACAGATGTGTGTTCTCAATCAATTTGGATGAAGGTGGCGAATTTCGGGAGCGAGACTTGACAAATGTCACTGGGCGATCGTTCGTCGTGCTATGGAATCGCTCCTGTAGCGTACGCATTGTGCTGTATTTGCACAGGTGGACTCATTTTCGGGTTACCGTTTGTTTCAGGACGGGGTAGCAGAGGCTATGGAATGTAATTCACAGATGCTTGGTCATTCACGGGTAATTGTTAGGACCGGCACATTGATGTGACGGAGCAACGTGTATTGTTTTTTGTTTGGTCGATGTTAGTATTTTTTGTTGTTCATGGCAGCTGCACTCGTGACCGGTTTCGTTTCGTTCCGCGTCACATTGGAAGTCTGCGACATTACTGTTCGGCGCATCCCTCTTGCTGGCATCTGCTATTGTTTGCCAGCCCACCATGTTGGGCCGACATTGGTTTTACGTTTTTTCTCCTGGCAGGAGTGTGATTGGTTTGCTTTTTACTGGCGAATCAATCCAACCTAGTCGATGTTGAACGTGAATATTGTTGCAAGTGCCCTTCCGA
>NW_005323028.1:0-1366 GCF_000412655.1 Myotis brandtii | reverse complement strand
AAATTGGAATCAGAAAACCATTTTAAATAGAGAAGAAACGTAAGTGTACTTTCATTGTACTTCCTTTTGCATTTCAAAATATTTTGAGATTCAAACACAAAATGAGTAGTGGAAAATGTGGTAAGACACATCAAGGAGGTGTTGATATTGTAAAACAGTGAAAGAGTTGAGGGCGCTTTTTTTTCATCTTCTTATTGAAGGAATAGATTTTAACTATTGGACATTGTTGACATGCATTACAAACCTTTTGTGGCTTTTATGATGCTTTGGGTAAGAAGTACTGTGCTATGTGTCTGGGCACATAAATTTCCAGGTTACAGTTTACAGCTAACTATGGTCCAATTTACAGCTAACAAGACAAATACTCAAAATTTTATGCCACCAGGATCAGTAAGAGATGAATGAAGGTAGGAAGGTATCTAGAGTGTTGTTCAGAAAGCATTGCCCATTTTGATACAGCTTCCCTGGCTTGCATTCTCAGACCCTGATTCTGTGGATAAAGGCACAGGTCAGAAGACTCTACAAATGGACTCAGCGACAGAAACCAGGTTTCATCTCAAAATGGCATCATTAAACCTCTGAGCGGAGGACTGACTGTCAGTGTGAACACTCAGTGTCACCTGAAAATTATTTGAATTTTAATTCTGCTTCTTAAAGTTTAGTTCTTATAGAGGCTTCAGAGCTGCTGGGGAAGAAAGCATCTGACCTAGTTTTGCATGTGCTCTATGGTCACTCAGTCGATGGTCCAACGCAGAGCTTTCTTGTTAGTTAAAAACCAGTGGGTGTCATGGGCCCTTTAGCTCATTCTTTCTGTGGTTATGTGTCTCTGTTTTATTCTCTTAGATATAAATTCTGTTAACTAGTTCTTTTTGTATTCTCTACAGCATCAGTGACCTATGGATTTATTTTGCCTTTGATCGTCTACTTTTTCTTGGCTTATCTCTTGGAAGAAAAATCCATATGCCACCTCTGACTAGAGCCTGTTTAGTGTGAGGAATTCAGGCAATTCTCTTGAAATCGTATTAAGCCTGCTCTTACACGGTTAGCCGGCATGGAGGAGAGAGTAAGTTTGCTCTAAGACCAGTCTTTTCAAGATCCCTGCAGACCCGGCACACAGATACAGAATATGCAAGGGTAGAATGGTGATTGCTTATAAATCAAAAGGAAAGTACGGTTTCATGTGACCAGTATTATTCTTTTCTCATTCTGCCTTCTGGCAAAATGGTCTGCCCTAAAGTACCATATGTGCCTACATAAATAAGTCTCTCCCTTTAAATTCTCATTACCTGATGGCATAATACAGCCCTCAAATACAGAAACTGCATTCTTAGCCCTGGCTGGGTAACTCAATTGGTTAGAGCATCAT
>NW_005323027.1:0-1366 GCF_000412655.1 Myotis brandtii | reverse complement strand
AAAAAAGAAAACTGTGCACACTGCCTAGCTGTTAGTGCTTAACAAGTATTATTTACAGCTACTAGTACCATAGAGATGATGTGATGATGGTTTCCCATTAAGAGAAGACATAATTTTTTGATGCTTCCCACATTCTGTTTTGTAGATTGCAAATCAAATAGTTTTTCTTTTAAAACAGAGATGAGAAAAAAAAAACTTTAATTAGTGAAAGAAACTCTGAACTGCTGGTAACTTTAGAAAGAATGGGAGTAACAATATCTCCTGCAGTGCACAAAGTAGACACAAGAGAGAAAAATCTAGAATGTTTAAGTTCAATGTTAAATTAGGATTAAAATCAATGAGACAAACTTCATTAGTAGATTAAAAACATACAAAATTGGAAAGAGTTAGCTTATAGATGGCGCTGATCTTCATCCAACACACACTTATTGAGTACCCACACAGGTGGCAGACCCTGAGAAGGTAAACAACTACTCGGCGCTTCTCCAGGTGGAACCCCTGGGAACCACACAGCTGTACTGGATTTATAATATTCAGAATGTAGCTGAATTTTATCATGTAGTAACAATTACGTAGGCTTGAATCACTTTCAGAATTGCTAGGTTAAGCAGATCTAATCAGGGTGCTAAAGCGTGCCTTTTACTAGAGTTCACACCTCTATACAGCTTCAGCGTTAAAGAGCTGACACACTTTGACAAGTCTCTGTCTAATTCTCCATGGTCTCTGTGCCCCCATAGAAATAGCAACATAAAGCCACTATCATTCCAATCCTGTCCAACCACTCCCTAGCAGATCTGTTCACTGCAAAGGGGACTGAGAGGAATCACAGGGAAGTCAGCAGCCAAGTTCAAGAAGTGAAAGCTGAGCGACATTTTGCACTGGATGTTGCAAACTATGGATCCTGGTGTCATACTGCTACATAAGCACATCAAGGGGACTTGAATGGCAGTGATAGATGCAATAACAGAATTAGCAGGAAAACTGAACATCTTAAAATAAGTAAGTCTCTGCACTAAGTATAGTGGTTCTACACTTCCTCACTTCATTCCAGAAAGTGACACTCAGGGTACTTTTCAAGCTTTCCAGAAATATCAAATGCAACCCCACTTAGTATTTAGATTGAGTGTGCTCTCTCTTTTTTTTTTTTTTCAAACTTTTTGGAAAATGAAAGTTTTTGAAACTTACCTGAGGAATTAGGATTAATATTTTGGAAACATTTTGACTGTATCCTTTTGTGTACCCCCTAGCTTCCCAATTGCTATATATGAACTTTCAGAAAAAGAATCATCCTATATAATAAAAGGCTAATACACAAATTGACTCAACTGAACGGCGAACGACCAGTTGTTATGATGCACTATGACCA
>NW_005323026.1:0-1366 GCF_000412655.1 Myotis brandtii | reverse complement strand
AGTATTATTGACTATATTTTCTATGCTGTACTTTACTTGCAGAGTAGAAGATGGAAAGTGGGGTGCATCATTCTGAACACATTTCCCCCTTATTGCCATTATAAGTTCTTACACTTTATTTTTAAATCACTCTGCCCAAGATAAGGAAATAAAATGCTCCCTGAAACCAAATTCAGATAAACTTGTCTGGAGCTATTGGTCATTTTGTGTGTGAAAAGTTGTTTTCACAGTCCAGAGCAGCGAAGCACGAATGTGATGGCATGCCCACAGTAACCTGGAAAGGCTTTAGGCAATTAGCCTAGCTAAGGAGGAGCCAGCACTTATATCCAAAGTTTCTATTTTCTGAAGATAGAAATATTGGGGGTGGAGAGTTCCTGCAGAGAGATTTTGGCCAATGCTAAAAAAAGTAAAAAACAAGAGCCCGAACAAGTCAGATTAAACTAGATGAGAACAGTAGGTGGGACTTCAAGGGGTTCCAGGACCAAGAAAAGACATGTCCTCAGTCCTTAGGGCATGAGGTCAGAGGGATACCCTGAGGTGGCCTATTGGCCAGCCTTCAATGTCCCGTGGAAAAAGTATGTGTTGATCCAAGCCACGGAGCAGATCTGCCTCCCCTGGGGAGCAGTAAGATACTTGCCCCAAAGCCCATGGGGTGACTCACATTTTTTTTTTTTAATTTTCCAGGAGGAGGAAGCTTAAGAGTGGGCTGACAACTTAAAATACAGCCTAGCTGACCAGCATCATGGGAATCAACCAGCCTGCTTTGTGGAGGACATTCAACTCTAAACTGAGATTTCCTTGTTTACCACTGGGTCAGTCCAGTGTGGTGCCTGTGCCCTGAGTCTCCCATGGGTAAAAATAAAGAAAGAAGAGCTGAGTTTCTGAAACTTGGTGTTCCAACAACCAGAAAAGAGCCTGCTGGCTGGGCTTAATTTATCCGCAAGACAATTCTATGAGAGAAATGCTATACCTTTTGTCTACAGATAAGAAAACCAGGGCACAGAGTGGTTAAGTAATCTGCCCCAACATGCAAATATTAAGATTTTTCAATTAAATTAAATTAAAAAGACTATGTAGCTGTAGAATCCAGGTGTTTAAACACTAAGCTGTACTCTCTCTCCATGAGGTCATACATGGAAAGTCCTTTGACAGTGCCTGCTGTATACAAGGATTTCAATAAGTGTTGGCTACTATTATTATTCTCCTTTTACATACAGGCATTCAGATTCCAGTTAAAATTATCACTTAAAGTTATCAGTTAACTAAAAATTATTTAAAATAACAATATGTCAAAGCATATTCCCCAGGAACTTCTACTAGGTTTAGGTAGTATTTGTGGAGCCAGTCTCCTAGTATTCATACTCTC
>NW_005323025.1:0-1366 GCF_000412655.1 Myotis brandtii | reverse complement strand
CTCTCCCTCCTTCTCTCTTCCTCTCTGAAATTAATAAAGATATATTTTTCAAAATCTAAAAAAAAAAAGTCACTCCAGCTGCGTGTTCCTCCTCCACATAAGCTCCAGGGGCCTGAAGGAAACCTTTCCCAGGTGGCACCAGCCCCTTAGGAGGCAGAGGCCTGTGTGTTAAGTCCCGAGAGAAGGGTAACCCCTGCTTCCAGCTCCACTCCCTCCCTGTGCTGTTCAGGAGCGGGTCTCACTGAGTACCTGACCCACACTAGGTCGTGCTCCACAAACCCAACTGTGAAGCAACTGCAGGAAGCCTTCCGGGCTCCCTCCGGGGAGGGAGGCAGGGCACTGTGGGTTAAGACTGTCATGACTCACTTCTAGGGCAGGGAAGAACTCCCAAATCCCACACTGGGCAGCCATAGCAAAGGCGGCTGCTTCTGCATTGAATCTGTGCTGCTAGCCAAGCCTGTGTAGACAGCCATCCCAGTGTTTCCAAAGTCCCTTTCCCAGAATCTGGGTCTGGACATCTGCTCAGTTTCCCTGAGGCCTCCGGCCGCTCTAAAGTCAATTTGGCCCTCCCCTGCCTGGTAGAAACCTAAGGTTCTGGAGACTGGCTTCACCTTAGTTCTAAAGCCAGGTGGCCCCACCCTTGGTCTGTCCCCGATTCAACCAACCACGAATGCAAGTCATTAAGACAGGTGAAGAACACCTGGGGGAATAAAAGCAACTCAGACATCCCTTGGTCCCTTGCCCTGCTGGTGTGAGTTACAGGAAGCTAAGGACCTGGTGCCCAGTTAATAATGGAACTCCTGTCATCGCCTGCCTGGCTCCATTAACCTTCTGCAGCCTGGGCCGTCTGCCCCGGCTGTTATCAGGGCAGGACTGTTCATTTGCCAGGCCAAAGGGGATAAAAATATCCCCTGAACTGATAGTGGCTGTCAGGATAAGCGGTGTGCACTCCTAAAGCCAGAAGGATGGCTGCTTAAGAGGTCAAACTGATGGGCACTGGCATGAAGAAAAGTTCGAGACTAACTGGCTGGGTGGATGAAAGTTATGTGTTAAGATGGTACCTGCGACAGGGAGACATCGCCGCAGGAGGGTGACCAGCGGGTGAGCAGGAGCCAGAGAGGAGCTCCCCCGGGTCACTGTGGTAGACACCTCTGGAGGTGACTGTTCAGCTCACTGATGCCTGCAAGCGGCTAATTGGACCAAGCTGGGCTTTCCCACAGTCCCTTTCCCGGAAAGTTGGAACAGAGATGTTTTAGTTTAGGCAGGAAATGAGGAAACATGAATTGGAGCTGAGGCTGCCTTTGTGGTGTGAGCATGTGAGATGTCTGCGTATGTATATCAGAGTGGTGAAATCCTGATGAATGAA
>NW_005323024.1:0-1365 GCF_000412655.1 Myotis brandtii | reverse complement strand
GAAGGTCTCCTGGAGGGTCTCTGGTATAGTTAGCATGTCACCCTTTTATTAGTATAGATATTTTGTATCCTTTTTTAAAAAAGCATACAGTACATTTTAAGGGAATCAAAAAATACTGTGAATTGAGGCTATTCTTGCATGTCTGGAGATCAATGGAAATACACTGAAATCTCATGGAAACGAGGCTGTAATTCCCAGTCTACATGCAGTAGAAGACTGCTCCAGACAGTTAGCTCCTGGTGTTTTGCAGGACCAATTATGTAAAGAATCTTGACTGGCCTAATTTATTCAACACAATAGCTTCAATGCATCAAAACAATAAGTTCTGTGCTTCTTGGAAACAGTCAGATGCCACATAATTAAATTCCACTGTTCATGCGAGAGTGGCCCACATCAGGCTTGTACAAATCCAGAGAGCCTGTGTTGATCTTGTTTGGAAAAGCACCATCGACTGAGTCCCAGTGTGCTTTAATGAGGTATTTACAAGGGACCCCTTCCCCTTTCCCAGGCTTAAGGTACACATTTCTTACAAATAGAGAGAGTCCATTTCAATTGCCATTGAAATGTTTACCTTTAATATCTCTATGAGGATTAAAACAAACATGCCTGATTAAATGTTAACTCACTTTAAGCATTTACTGTAGGCACATCAGACGTCCCCATTATGGTTTGTATGGGAACAGGACTTAATGTGGAAATTGCTTTTAAAAAATTGACAAGGAGATGGAATAACTCATTTCCACAGGTCTCACCTTTTGGAAAGCTTATTACTGAATCAGGGCATGTGAATTTCTATGTTTAAAACTCTTAAGCTGCCAAAAATATAGTGTTGCACTTTAGAATACTAAAAGATTTCACTTACTGTATAAAACATTGCATAATTTATCAAATGTAAATTAAAGTCCGATTGGAAATGACATTGTAAAAGGATGCTATCAAGTAATTCTTAATAGATTCCCCACCACTCCACAGTATCACTGGACACATGGACAGTAATAAGTGTCACCAGCAGCTGAATCTTGCCATTTTCAGCAAACTTTAATTTGCTTCTTTCCTATTCCTTTTAAACCCATGGCTTGCAGTACCTTGGCTTTATTTAGTTTGGCTGCAGATTCATTAACTCAGGTGATAAGAAAGATGGCAAGTTAATAAGACGTATTATTCCCAGAGCCAGTCATATTTGCCAAGTCAAGATTCTGTATCTTGTAAGAGCTACTCCATTTGTCCACTTCCATCTGTGCCCTGCCACTGTCTATCTCAGGCCACCATCGCCTCTGAATGGGGTAATGTAATTGAACCTCTGATGGATTTTTCTGTGCCTAGTTTTTTCTTTCTCCATCTATTCTCCACACTTTGCTTTTTTTT
>NW_005323023.1:0-1365 GCF_000412655.1 Myotis brandtii | reverse complement strand
AAGCATGTGAGCGCTTTCCTGGTGCCCAGCTCCAGCGGCAGGCCAAGGAAGATGGCTGCTGGGGACTAAGGATGCCGAGATGACTTAAAGGCTCCTAAGGGACAGGCCAGTCCAGAGTCCTCCTCTCATCCTCCCCGCAAACACAGCAGGCATGAGGACTCCTGGCTTCCACCTGGCCGTGTCTCATCTCCCTCACCCACCTTGTATTCCGTCTCCCATAGGAAGGCAGGGGTGTAATCATGTCCCCACCCTCCCTTCTGGGACTGTCACAAAGATAAAAGAGACCATCTATAGGAAGTATTTTAGAAGTACCAAGCTGACAAGAGGTGTTATTAAAGCAAAGTGTTTGGAGATTGCAGATGAAAGGCAGCAGGGAAATAGAACCTAAACATCACTCTCCCCAGAGCAAGGGTGCCCTGGCTACTGGGCCACAGTGGGAGCCGGAGAGAAGGGATTAAAACACTCCCAGCCCCCAACCCTGCTGGCTACCTCCATCCTTTGGGTAGCAGCAACAAGCTGGTCTCCCATTTTGGAATGGCTGCAAAGAGAAGCAGCTGTTGGTAAGGCACTGCCTTATGCTCTTGAATCTTGGGCCTCTTTTGGATTAAATATAGTCCCATCTCCCCTAAGACATCACTGCCTCCCTCCCTTCCAAAGAGCCCTTCCCACTGAACAGAAGTGCCAGGAGGCTTTTTAGATGAGCTGGTCTCTAAGCGAGTCCTGCTTAACTGCTTGGACACGGGAGCAGATTTATCAAAGAGGATCCTGGCCCTTGTTCCACAGGTTTACGTGGCCAAGGCCCAACGTTCTCCCTTCGCCCTGGAGCCTTTACTAATCTACCCCAGCCCTTGCCTACCTTCTCAAAGGCTCTCTGACTTGCTACATGGAACAGCTTTATTTAGGAGGAAAAGCACAAGTGAGTGTGGTTCCAGGGAGAGCTGTGAGCCAGGGTTTGAGGCCCAGGCGGAGGACTGCGGGCGAGTCCTCACCTCCGCAGGGGAGGCTCATGGCATGGCTTCCTCAGTCCTCAGTGGTTGTGTCCTAGGCTCACGCGAGCAGACAGGAACACTGCAGTGTGCATGGCAGAGGGCTCCCGTTTCAGCAATGCAGTCAGTCGGTGCAGGCGATGAGAGGGCATGTCTGGCTTCCCCGCCTGCGGGCAGGCTCTGGGATCCCAGCTGACCGAACTGGGGGGAAGGAATGTTCAGGAATCGGTGAGCGCCATGCTCTGCAGCCGGCTCTCCAGGGTGACATCGCTCTCTGCCCCTTTGTTTTTGCTGCCCTCCTGCTGCTTCTTCTGCTTCTTCGATGGCTCCTGGTCAATGGGCGCAGGCTTCACAAAGGGAATCAGTTCTTGGAGACCTG
>NW_005323022.1:0-1365 GCF_000412655.1 Myotis brandtii | reverse complement strand
TACATATATGCACATATGTACATAGCCTATATACATGCACATGTATGAAAATAAAACTTCCTAATTTGATTCAAAATCACAATCACCCTTAAAATATATTTTTAAAAAATATAATTGTCATGCCTTTTACACTAACATTTTTAAAAGAACAGATTTGTCTAACCAATCCAACAGAAATCCTTGCAGGAATATGTCAAATTTTCTCTTTGCCCAGAGCTACACAGTAAAGAAACCAGTGCCTAAAATATAAACAAGTGACTTAAACCAATATTTTTTAAAAGGCCTTACTTCCAAATTAGTCAGCGCACACAATAATTTGCCACTAATACATGGCAACTTTCCACCAAATGTACAAAATAAAAATAATAAAAGCTGTCAACCCTATGCACATATTGCAATGCAGGGGAGTGCAGCGACTGAGGGGATGGGCTCTGTGGCCTTGAATAACTTACATAACCTACCTGGTTTTTATTCTAATAAAACTCTCTGAAGCAGGAAGTGATGATTATAACTGTAATACTCTGCCTTTATTAAGTTGAAACTTTCACTATAGTCATTAACTATTATTTGATTTTCTTTCATATTTGGTTTTTGTTTTGACAAATTTCCCCAATTTAAGTTTATACAGAATGCAGCATGGATAACACCTGCCCCTGCTTTCCCATCACTTCACAAAAAGTGATGTTGTCCCGTTACCGATGACCTCCATGCTGCCCAGTCCAAAGGCTGATTCTCATTTTCACTTTAAGTGGCCCATCTGCAACATTTATAATCCAGCTGATCACTCCCTCCTCTTTTAAATTCTTCACTTGGCCTCCAGGACTCACTCTTTATCCAAAATTCATCCAACAAATATTTATCAAGCATCAGTTATGGACAGGTGCTCATTGGGATGCTGCAAACTTCTTACCTCACTGGCTGCTCCTTTGCAATCTGATCTCTTTTCCCCCTGACCTTGTAACACTAAATTCTCAAGAGCTCCACCTGTGGACTCTTGTTTTATATCTACACTCACTCTGTTGGTGATTTGGGCCAGTTTATATACCCTCTATATGCTCATAACGCCCAAGCTTTCATCAATACCCCGATTTCTCCTCAGAAATTCGGACTCTCAGCCAACTGAGGCAGGTGTTATCTATCCTGCATTTTAATTCTCCACTGAAATACCTAAGAGGCTTTCAAATGAATGAGTCTCAATTCTCCCTTCCCTCAATCTTCTCCTTCATCAGCCTCATCCATCTCATTAAATGTCAATTCCATTCTTCTAATTGCTGGGACCAAACCATTTGGAGTCAACCTTGATGTTTCTCTTTCTCTCACAAATCCAATCTGCCAAGAAATCCTATCAACTCTACATTTACAACA
>NW_005323021.1:0-1365 GCF_000412655.1 Myotis brandtii | reverse complement strand
CCAGACATTAGGTCTCTGCAGCATGATACAGGGCAAGTGGTTAGAACTTGACACAGTTTGTTACTGACTGTGAGTCTTTACTGAATCTAAGCTTTGAGAAGTATCCTCTTAAGTTTCCTCCGTAGCAACCCCTTCCTCACATCTCATGCTCTCAGCAGATAGAGCCTTTTAAATTGCAACAAACATTCTCAATAGGGGGCAGTGATGGCTCCAAAGGGGCAGAACTTGTTTTCTGTTGGGAAGGGCAAAATCACCTTAGACATTATAGTGCTCTGTGGTCCTCCAAAGGTCACAGTACATAAACAGATATGCAGTGTATCTGTGGTGTTAAAATTGCATGGGGAATGGGGGTTAGAGGGGGGGGAAGTCTAAAAAGACTCCTAAGGGGGCTAATAATGAAGAAAGGTAGGAAATGATGGCTCTGAGAATCTGGAAATGTCTCATATAGAATTCAACTGCTGAGGCCTGGTTTGCATTTGGATTCCTGTGCCCTAAGGAAAGTTTATTGTAGTCAAATAATAGAATCCATTTACTGTAGGTGAAGTATATAAATGTTCCCTTGTCAAAGATAAAACTATTTCCTGCCCATTATCTCTAGCCCTTTATAGAAAAATGCAAGTGTGCTTGTAATTCTCTAAGGCTAGAAGCTTAGTTATGCTTTTTCCCTGATCCCTAAACTCTTGTTACTAAATTAAATTTGGGAAGTGTGTTCCATTTTTTGATGTCCTTTAATGGTGGTGGCCACAATTTGAGGAAATCAAAGTCAGAAATTGATATTTTCCTAATTGGGGTGTGGGGACTCTTTTCTATAGTTGCTTATCATCACAAAATCTAGTATCAAACTACTGTAAGTAATAGTTAAGTGTGGTCCAAGGGTGTTTTACGTTAGCGGTTCTCAAGTCTGGCTGGACTGTTAGAATCACTTGGGAAACATAAAAACACTGATGCCTGGGCCCCAGCCTCAAGGAGTCTGATGTCACCAGTTGGAGAAGGAGCCTGGGGACTCATAACTTTTAAAGTGCCTCTGGTGATTCCCTCATGCAGCCAGGGGTCATGGCCTCCTCTTTGAGCTCTCCAATAGCCTTTTTTCATCATTAAAGATGCCCAAGGCTGTACACACCAGGCTTCAGATCAGACCAACAGCTTGGTATTCTTTGGTCTAGTCCTCAGTCTCTCTATGGAAGGGCTGGACTCTGAGTCTACAGGAGACTAATTTGTAGCATTTGTGATTTTGAAATAATAATAATAGCAGATATTCATTGAACCCTTGCCTGTTTTAAGCACTTTTTGAGGAGTTAACTCATTTAATTTTCCTACCAATCTATGAGATAAGAATAAACTATTATTATTTCCATTTTTAAGTGG
>NW_005323020.1:0-1365 GCF_000412655.1 Myotis brandtii | reverse complement strand
AGAGTTACCCTTGAGGTTAGCCAGACACCTTTCTGAGTCTCTACTTTTTACAATTGGAACTGACAGATGATTGAACTTTAAAAATGGAAATGTTTCTTACGAATATTTAACTGTCATCACTCAAAACAACACAATTACCGAATAAGTTTTGTTTTCCCATGAATCACAAGCATAGGTCCCAGTCGCTCAGTCTTCTGACTCTTCCCTACTTACCTGCTTTTGGAGGTGGGCAGGCTAGTTCCACAGTGTGTGGCGCACCAGGCTGCTACACCCTTACCAAGGGAAGATTTTTCAGGGTCTTCACTCAATTGGATACTTTCCCAGTGACTTACCATTTGTAACTCAGTGCCCATTTGCCTGACTCCACCCTGAGAGTCTGGCTCAGCCCAAGATAACAATGACAAGAGGCACTGGTATTCAGGTGGCCTCCAGTTTGAGGCTTGGAAGCTTTATGTCTAGACAGCTCTGCGCAAAACCTCTCTGCACATGGAGATCAGCATATCCCCAAAGGATATAACGAGTAAAACGAGAAGAATAATGAAGAAAAATGACAGGCGCATGGGAGAGGAATACACAGGGTATGCCTCTGGTAAATAACTCCCCGAAGGACTCTTAGAAAAGACTTACTGATTAATTGAATCAATCCATCATCCTTGGGATGACAGCATCAATTTGCAATCTTTTTGGGAGTTGTTTTATTCCATTGCTGTTATGGCTTAAATTCATAAGAGGGTAGAATGAGAGGTTAAAAAAAATATACCTGTTTTATTATTAAGGTGCCACAATTCTGTGCTCTCATTACAGAGAAGGCTCACATTAATTTTAATAACAATTTAGCGTGTGTCAGGGCATCCACATGTGGCTTATAAAAGGATTTCCCTCTCTGAATTTATCTTACAGAAGTCGACTTTCATTACCATCAAAATGTTAAGCTTGTTTGCTTCTTAACTCCATAATGTTTAAGGATTAAACAAAACAACTTTCTTGATAACTCTAGAGAACAGAAGAAGACATTTTAGGAGGAACTCACCTTCGTTTTCTTTGTTGGCACTGCAGTCGTATCTCGTGACACCTGTGCAGATTCCAGTGGTGAACGAGACCCTTGGATGTATTACCTAGTTCAAATTTTTGTTGAGTTAAAAGGCATAGTGTATATAAATGTCTTAGAGATTTTGCTCTCAAAAGTGATTGTTTCAAGATACTAATAAGTTTAAAATTGGACATAATATATCAATCACGGACAGTGTCCTTTCCTTTCTTGAAGGCAGGTGGAAGGTAGGTGTTGTACAATGAAGATAGGATTGAAAATGAGTCCTAAGCTAAGACCCATATATGATGAGAATAATTGAGGCTTTTTTTTTTTTT
>NW_005323019.1:0-1365 GCF_000412655.1 Myotis brandtii | reverse complement strand
ATTCTTAACACCTCTCTTCCCCTTCCCCTGCCCCTCTGATAGTCAATTAATAGAGTGCAAGCAATGTTACTGCTAAAAAGCTAAGATCCACCCACAGCTGCCCATCTCTTCCAGCAACAGTCTTTTATAAACTACCATCACTTTTTGCTTGACATATTACAATAGCCACCAAGTTGGTCTATTTGTATCTACTTTGCTTCTCCCTTCCCTCTCCACAGTATTTTCAAAATGAATATTTAAAATATAATCTCATTGCTTAAAATGCTTCAGAATCTTAGTTGCTGACAACAACAGAGACCTCACATGCACTACAAAGCCCTGTATCAGTGACCTTTATCTGCCTTTGCTGTCTCACCTCATTCTTTGCTACTTTTGCTTGCATCACAATGTCTCATTTCAGTCCCAGACATGCCTCCACCAGAGCTTTGAACTTGTCATTTCTTCTGTCTGGATTCTCCTCCTTGCCTGGGGAGATGGTATAATGAGAACAGAGAGAACTGGAGCATTGGAATCGTCGTCTGGATTCATATGCCAGGTGCACCATGTACTAGCTGTATAACCTTAAACCCTCAGAGAACTGCAGTTTCAGTATCTGCAATGTGTAAATAACCAAGTCTATATCATAGAGTTATTCTGCAAATGAAAATATTTTATACCTGTAAAGCATTAGAAAACATCTGGCACATAGTCAGATGTCATGCCTCTTCTCTTCATCTAATTAGCCCCTACGAATCCTCCAGACCTTGGCTTCTGTATTGCTTTCTAATGAAAGAATTCCTGATCCCCCTGACCTGCCCAGAACAAACTCCTTGTGAGTCCCTTAGCACTGTGTATCTCTCCTCCACAGGTCTTGTTACAGTCCCAGTTTCAAATTTATTTGTGTTAATATCTGGTTAGTGTCTAAATCTCCACTAGATATAAACTCCTCAATGGTAGAAAAATAATTTTGATTCTGTCCAAAATTACATCCCAATACCTAATAGAGTGCCCAGAACCTATCAGTAATTGATAAATATTTGCTGAATAAATGAATGTTCAATCTTTTTCTTTGGTTGCCTTTCCTCTCTCATCACTTGTTTTCAATTTATCAAATTCCTTTTGACTTCCATTTTATTTAGTGGTCTTACCCAAATTTCCCAGTTGGGATTCATCTCTCTGTTCTCCCATTGCTATATTTCTCTTTTAGAATAATAATCATTGTTGGCCTTGCATCAGGATACAATTGGTCTTTCTTCAATTGTCATTAGAGTCAGGTTTCTAAAACTTATACCTGATACATTAAAATCTGATGTAGTCAAGCCTCCTGATGACTTCTCAAAGGGTAAATTCAACCTCCTTTGCCTGATAAACATACAATTCACAACC
>NW_005323018.1:0-1365 GCF_000412655.1 Myotis brandtii | reverse complement strand
GATAGATTTAGCAAGAAGAGGTGTTTAAAGTAAAAAATGAGAGGGCCAACTAAGTGCATCATTTAGACAGAAGGCAGGAGAAGAAAAACCTGAAGAAGATTGAGGACAAAGAACTACAATAAAGAACACAAAAAGCAATCTCAAAATTAACAGAAAGAAATGCTGCTCAGAAGAAATATTTGTAATTTCAAAACATAAGGGCCAGGAAAAAAATAATTATTAAATACATAAATGTACATAAATAGTATTTGTTCTGTGAGGTGATAGTAATTTCAGGATGGTGCTTTTCTTGTAGATAAGAGATTTGAGACCACATTTAAATGCTGATGGAAAAACACTAAAATATAGGTCTTTGTTGAAAATAGCAGAATGGCAGCAAATGAGAGTTTCTACTCTGTTTCTAGGTAACCCATCAATGCAAAGTACATTTCTTTTTTTTTCATTCACATTTAAGTAAAGCATAGAAGCCCATCTGTCCAGAGGTTTATAGAAGGGATTTATGCATTTGGAAGAGGTTAGACTAAATGCTCTTCCTCTTTCTCCCAAACCAAATACTCTTTAATTTTATGATCATTAAATTGATACTATTTTTTTATTTATCCAGTTAACTTGAATGATAAACTGTATATTTATGAATAGTTGGCAAATGATTTATGTTTCTGGCAAGATGGTGAACTGACCAGGTCATTCATCTAATACAAGCATCTGGAGGTTAAAATTGAATATGCAAATTATGCTTTTATTCTTTAATACTGAACCTGCATTATGTATACATGTGATTTCATAGCACCTAGTATTACTGAGTATACTAGCAGATATTATTATTAGAAATGATACTATTATTTGTGAAATGCCTCCAATTGATGAAATGCATTTTATAAGTGGACTTTTCTTATTTAATTCTTGCATTAACTGAGTTATTTCTAATTTACATCTAATTTCTAAATGTAATATAATATAGTTTATATTCTTGCATGTTAAAAAACTCATATTCCTTCTAATTAAAACATGCATTCTCCTAATCTACCCTTTCTTCATGGTTACCCTCATTTCATGATTTAATTCATTTACTTGTTTTTGCCGCTTGCAAGCTGTTCATATTTTTACTAAACATTGCATGCCTCAGAAAATAAATAATGCTAATCTTGCCAAATCCAGTGGATTTACAGCCACTGGCAAGTAGCTAGTTGCAAGGTTGATTTACTATATTTTAGATACATGAGCTGCTGAATAAAACAACCAGAAGAACTATTTTGTTTTTAAGTAGGTTTTATCAGCCTTATATCCTAACCAAATAAATGTAACCAGTTATTGAAACATTACCCCAGTTTAATGATATGCAAAGGGAGTTCAAAATATAAAACC
>NW_005323017.1:0-1365 GCF_000412655.1 Myotis brandtii | reverse complement strand
CCATCTCTCCCCAGAGCTTTATTTCCTGGTTGAGGGCTTTGAGGATGAGGTATTAAGCCTGTAGATTGGGGTAAAAGAGAAGCCTTTCTGTGGAAGCAAGTAAACATTTGTATACTTAGGGATATGATTGTAACCACAGTTCTGTGGTTTGATTTTTTTTAAGAATGTTTTCTGCAAATTTTTCATTGTAAAGACAATGTTTAGGGCAGAATAACAAGATATTGTGAGTTAATAAAAATGTTTCGAATTACTTTTTACGCATGGGTCATACAATACTGTTTCCTTTTATGAATAAATAAAAGTGAAATTTTATTATGCATATAAGTACATTTTTCTCCTAATGATATAAAAGGTTATTTATGTCTAACAGAATTGAAATCACAAGCATCTGTTTTGATTTTTAGTTCGGAAATGGATTCATACCCATAAACTGAAGTACCTGGGTGTTCCTAAGTATTGGGGGTCTGGTCTACATGATAAAAATGGAAAAAGGTAAAAATACACGTTTTGTCTTTCTCTTCTATTTTTTGAGCATTCACTGTGTAGTTGGTTTAGCCAAGAATTATACTCTGAGCACTTAGAGTACCTGCTCGGCCTCCCTCTGGGCTGTGTGGAGTGTGCGTGACAGAGGCCAGCAAAGCCTTGTGGCTGCCCTCTGCTTCCCATAGCAGCAGGTTGCCATGCCCTGTTAGAGGGGGCCCTGCTCGTCCAGGGCACGTGTACAGTGTGGGAACAGCTGCCTGGAACCCAGATGACAAGTAGGAACAGATCCAAATGTGCCTGGCATCTTTTTGTCTTTAAAAATAAACAAGCAAACAAAAACTTCATGTCCTTTATGTAAAGTGGATTCCTTTTAATTTAGTATTTCATGTTAGATCTGTAAGCTGCCCACAGAGGCTTGCTTTTTATGAGGTTTCAGTCTGGCTGGTGAGAAAAACGAAATGAAACATGTATGAAACAGTGGGAACAGTTAAGTGCTAAATTCTGTGATTCTGACCCTTATGGGTCTTAGGAGTTCAGAGAATGTAGAGAATATTGTTGGCATAGTAGCGTTGGAGAAAATCTCCAATAGTTTGATGCATAAACAATACTTTTTAAATATTTGAATGGCACTTCATGGAAGAAGGCT
Source organism: Myotis brandtii (assembly GCF_000412655.1). NCBI lineage: Eukaryota > Metazoa > Chordata > Mammalia > Chiroptera > Vespertilionidae > Myotis > Myotis brandtii. Next base: position 236 of record NW_005323017.1, on the reverse strand, counting down.
AGAAGCTGAGATTTGAAGAATGGATTTAGTTTGGAAGGGGTTTGAATGTCTTTATCTACAAATAAAGGAAACTGACTCAGCTCTCTTACGTAATTACCAAGGGCACAGGTTCCTTTTTCTTGCCCTTTTGTCCTTCTCATCCTTGCTTTGCTCGCTGTCATATGGTCTCAGGTGGCGGCCACATTTCTAGGCTTCGTATATAGACAGTAGCCACAGCAGAAACTGGTATTGCTTCC
>NW_005323016.1:0-1365 GCF_000412655.1 Myotis brandtii | reverse complement strand
GGCCCTCTTCACTTCACAGAGAGCTCAGGAAGACAAAATCCCAGGGGACTTGGAAGGTCATGCTGTTTTACAAATGGAAAACCGCAGTGGGGGTTTCAACAGGCAGACGGTTCTCACCCCCCACCCCCACCCCGAGGTCTGGAAGATGAGGCTGTGCCCTCCCAGCTGCGAGGGGCTGTCCTATCCTACCAGCTCCCACCCACCCTCCCAGTCAGCTAATGATTGGACTGTGCTTGGCCCCCGAGGTAACCTTTGTGCCAAGAGGTAGGGGAGCCTTGAGAAGGCAGGTTGCTTGTCACAGAAGAGCTAGGAAGGGCTTTTCAGAAAGTCTCGTGGCTATTTTGGGTAACAGTTTCTACGTGGCATGGAACAGAGAGTGCTGGCCCCAAGCAAGGAGGTGTCACTGTCACTGTTCTGTGGAAGACAGATGGCTCATCAGGCTCTCTCCCTAGGTCCCTCTGACCAGCAGATCCATGAGCCCAAGAAACTGGCTTGTGCCCCTGTTGCCAGGACAACGTGGATCTGCAGCCCAGCTTCACCACCTACCCCGTGTGACCTGGGCAAGTTACTAAAACTTCTCCAAAGCACAATCTCCTCACACTCCCAGGTTCTGAGGCCACAAACCTGAGGGTCAGATCCCCTGACCGTATCCCACTTCACAACAAATCCATCAGCAAATGCCCTTGGTTCTTCTCCCCAGGCGTCTCTCCAGTCTGCCCTTCCCTGCATCCCATCCCACACCCTGGGCCAGTCACCATCGCCTCCAGCTGGAGTCTACACCAGCTGTCCAACTGGTCTCCTGGCTTCCATTCTTGGCTTCGTTGCCCTGCATTCTCCACCTGACAACCGAATGAGCTTTGAAAGTAGAAAGCAGGCCACACATGTTGCTTGTCTGCTTTAAATCCTTCAGTTCTCAGGACTGGCTTAACCCTGAGCTGACACTGTTCCAAGTTCTTCATGTACATTAACTCCCATAATCCTCACAGCACTCTGCAAGGTGAGATCCTATTATCATACCATCTCCACTTTACAGATGAAGAAACGGAAGTCACCAGAAGCTAAGGTTCTTGCCCCAAATCACAGAGAAGTGAGGGTCAAGCCCCAGATTTGGATGTGGGTAGTCTGACCCTGAGTCCATATGCTCAGCCCCACACTGGATGGTTCCAGATCCTGCACCAACTCCTGTCAAATCCTCACCAACCTCAGCTCTCACCATGCTCCTCCCGGTTTATATGTCACATGCTCCACTCATCCAGGCCCCCCTAAAATAGGCTGAGCATATACCCCCTCAGGCATTTGTGAGTCCCTCTGCCCAGGTTTTCCACCCACCACCTGGCTGAATCCCTGCCTTCACCCCTCTCTGCC
>NW_005323015.1:0-1365 GCF_000412655.1 Myotis brandtii | reverse complement strand
CTACTCTCCAGCCCCGGAGGTGACCATCACCCTAAGTAAATACTTGCCATTCTTTCCAGTTTTACCACATATGTGTATACCTCTCAACTACATCATCTAGCCTTACACACTTTGTGAACTTTATGTAAATGAATTATACTGTACATGTTCTTCTCTGTGGTTTTCTTTTTATACTTTCTGTTCATAAGACTCATTCAAGTTGATACATAAAGCTGTAGTTTATGTCCACTGCTATAAACTACTCCATTGTATGAATATGCTACATTCTATAATAGTTAACTATGGATATTTAAGATTTTCCCTGTCAATGGATATTTGGGCTATTTCCACTTTTTTATAACTAACAATCCTTGTACATTTCCCGCTACTCGTGGGCAAGAATTTCTCTAGATCAGACTATATACCTAGATGGTCACATATTTAACGTAATTAAATAACACAAATATATTTTCCTACATGGTGATACAATTTATATTTATACCAGCAATGTAAAAACATTTCCCTCATCATATGTAAAGATGAGATTCTTTATGATGCCCTTTGATAAAAATATCTTAATTTTTGTGTAATTGACTTAATCAACTTTTTTCTTTACAGTTTCTACTTTCTGTATCAGCTTTGAAAAATAATTCACTCATATTCTTAAATATATCTTGTATCTTCTTCTAAAAGTTATATAGTTTTTCTTTCCATATCTAAGTCTTTAGTCACCTATAATTATTTTCTCTGTATAATATAAAGTAGAAATCCAATTTCAGTTTTTCCATGTGGATAACCACTTATCACAGCACCATTTCTCCCCTATCTGCAATGACAGCTCTATAATAAACAAAAATTCTGTAACTGCAATGGTCTGCTTATGGATTATCTATACTGTCCTGATGGTCTAATTGCCTATACCTACATCAATGTTCCGCTCTATCTACCTTTTAATAAGTGTTGAGTTTTGAGGAAGAAACTGCCCCTCCCCTCATCCCCAGACACACAGCTCAATTCTTCAGGACTGTTTGGATATTCTTGGGCTTTTGCTCTTCTGTGTAAAGTTTTAGCATTTGCTGTTCCTATTAAGAATTTTGGAATCTATAAGTTAATGTGGGAAACTTGCATCTTTATAATAATATATAAACTTGATATAATCCATTATTTAGTTTTTCCATAAACTAATCAAACTTTTATAGTTTTTTTCATAACATAGCTGCAAATATTTTGCAAGATTGATTCTAGACCCTTTGTATATTTTATTTTTGCTCTTGTATATAATATTTTTAATGCAACATTGAAATATACTATTTGTTACCAGTAAAAAGAAAGTTGATTTTTATATATTGATCAATCATCCTATATAATAAAAGCCTAATATGCAAA
>NW_005323014.1:0-1364 GCF_000412655.1 Myotis brandtii | reverse complement strand
AACAACAACTGGACAAGTGTGCAAAATGTACATGTAACTCAGCCTTTGTTGTAACAGGAAATAAAAGGAGCACAAATGTCTAATTGTAGGGGATTGGTTAAATGAATCATGATAGAGCAATGCAATAAAATAGTATATGTCACAACAAATGTGAAGTATTTTGATGTGGAAAAATGTTCATTATATCCTAAGGAAAATAAACAGATATGAAATTCTATATTTCATTGATTACATCACACCTTCAATCAAAAGATGTACCAATTATATTGTGTATCACTAAGAAAAAACCCATTTCTACACACATAAAAAGAAAGCTGTGAGGAAAACAAATTAGTCGGGATGCCCCTAAAGCTTCTCGACCTTCAGAATCCAACTCTCCCGAATGACGCTTAGGCTCAACAGTGTTGCCGCCCATGTTTTCCACACGGTATCGTCCCCCGTATCAGCAGGAGCTTTGGTGGTATTGCATTTCTCAGAAAGGTGCCCCATATCGTCTCCAGCATTTCCTGCCAACATCGGACACCCACTTTGCATGCTTTGATGTACAGTTGAGAAATAACAACTAAGCCATAACTATTATGAGGGCAACAGCCACTGTAAGCTATATTCCACGTTTAAGGATGTTCACATGTGGAAAAAATGCATTCAGAATCACTGCAATATAGCAGTGACTATAGCATGGCCTCTCCAGCACAATAGTTTGTCCCCTGTTTTGGGGACTAGCCTCCAAAACCTTGGATTTTCCCAAGTGATAGGAGTGCCTTTGTTGTCAGGGTGAGCCCTAATAGTTTATGCTAGTGAGGGGCTCAGGATGGGGCTGAGCATGCCTGGAAGACCAACCATGTGATTCGAGAGTTGGAACTTTGAGTCCTGTGGTCTCAGTCTAACCTCTTAGGAAGGAAAGGTGAGTGAAGATTGAGGGTAAGCTCATGGCCAATCATTTAATCAATCACACTTATGCAGTGGAGCCTAGATTTAAAACTCTGGACACTGAGGCTTGGGTGAGCATCCTGGTTAGCAGCACTCTGTGTACTGTCACACATGGATATGCCAGGAGGGTAACGTGTCCTGAATCCATGGAGAGAGGACATGGAAACACCACATTTGGACCCTCCCAGACTCCACTTTATGTGTCTCTTCTTTAGCTGGTTCTGATTTTTATCCTTTGGGTTTAATAAAACTGATTCATAAGTATAGCACTTTCTTAGTTCTGTGTGTCATTCCAGTGGATTAGCGAGCCTGGAGGAGATGGCGGCCTGGGAGCCCAAGCTTGCAGCTGGTGTCTGTAGTGAGGGCAGCTGTGGAGGACTGTGGAGGACTGAGGCCTATCCTGTCTGTGCTCATGGTGTTGGAGGTCATTGCAG
>NW_005323013.1:0-1364 GCF_000412655.1 Myotis brandtii | reverse complement strand
AAAAAATCCCATTTTCTTATTATGTAAAAACTTCTAACTCCAGCATAGTTATTCTCTTTTTTTTTTGGTAACAATTGGCTAGCTTTTACCTACTTCAGGGTTCCTACACCCAAGAAAATGGTCTGAATTTTTATGGTAAAGAATGTATATACAACCTAGGAATCATAGGACTATTGTATATGTAAGAGAATTCTTTATAACTTTTCAGACAAATCCAGACAACTATTTCTGCATATATTATCTATTTATTGTTAATAATAATTACATATTTGCCTGCTCTGTAGCAAGTATTGCTTGTGTATAAAGCACCTCAGAAACCAATTAAAAAATATTCAATCAGTCCATTGGCTGTTTCCTCGACTTGGCCAATTCACTGGACAAATTGTTGAGGACATAACACATGGACAGAGTAAATTTTTCACATAACACAGATATAACTGGCCACATTCATGAATATATTAAAGTATAACCTCATAGAAGTGACACTTTTTGAATTTTAATTTTACCTGGCACATGAGAGCAATAATAATGAACTTGCAGATTGATACATTCAGTTCATCAGGTATTGAGACGTCAGGGAGACAGGACTGTGATTGGAGTTGTAAGGAATAAGTGTGATGCTCTGTCAAATCTGTTAGCCCTGTGGTACCATATAGTAGCTGTATTAACATATAGTAGTTATATGTTAATTCCATTTTCTGCCACAAAACTCACCCAATTGACTGTTCCTTTACACTCAGAATTACCACTAATAGTCATTGGGCATCAATTTCATAACACTATTTTAAATGAGCCAGGCCTTTTAACAATATAGACAGATTGTGTTACAGCTACATTCTGACTTCGGATGCTAGACCAGTGCCTACCAAGGTCACTGCTACCTCAGCTAGGGAATAAATACTGTGGGAAAACTTTCACTCGGTATTGCTTCAGCCCCAAATCTTCATCTGATCTGATCTGAGCTTGACTATGACAAAACACAAAGCTTCTATTGGTACCAGTAGTTCTGTGTTCTCTTTGGAGTATTCTTGTTTTGTTTTGGCTTATGGGGAACAAGAAGTGGTGGGCCAGCTCATATGCCCCGGGCAGCCTCCTTCCAACCAGCTTCACCTGAGAGGGGCGAGTGTAGAAATCAAACAGTTCTGAGAAGAGAGGATTGTGATTACACCTTGTTCTATTTAGAATCTTCTTGCCTCTCCCCTTCATACAAAACAAACAACAATAACAATACATTCCATTTTTTTGTGTGATGACCCCATTTGGGGACCTTAGGAGCACATTTTGTGCTTGTCCCTCTCCTTGGGGGCAAAGCATGTCCATGGTCGGAGAGAGAGGAAGAATAGAGGGTGTTACTGCCTTATAGA
>NW_005323012.1:0-1364 GCF_000412655.1 Myotis brandtii | reverse complement strand
TGGTAAACCCAGTGATAATGAGGTTTAAGGGGTGTGTGGAGTGGGAAAGTAAGGAGCCATATACAGGTCCTTGAATCAGATATAAAATGAACTGTGAAGCCAATTATTCTGAGCAGCTACTTGTGGTATCACTTAACAGAAGAAAACAACGAAAGCCAAAGTAACCCCTAAGAAGATAGCTCTAGTAGTCCAGCATGAAGAAGCTTGGAGATGAACTAGTGTTGATACATTTGGAATGGAGAAAAATACCTCAAAATAGGAAGCAAGGCAGAGGAACAATTAGCAGGATTCAGAATAAAAAAGGCTATGGGGTTGGAGGAGCGATACTGAATGTATTTTTGGTGAATCTTGGTATTTTTTGAGCTGGAAAAACCCTTAGTTCAATATCCAATATCCTTCTTTTACAAATGAGGGAACGAAGATCAGTAAAGAAGGTGTACCTATAGACATCCACAGGGGCCAGTGAAGCTCAATTAGGCCTGTATACTTTTTAGAAAATAACATAAACATATTTTAGGATTTAGACACAGAAAATTCCATGACATAATTGGGAGATGGAAGCAGAAGAAACAGAATGTCAGGTTTGGGTTCATGATTTCCACAAGCTGATTTCAGAAATTTGACCCCTAATCAGCCCTGATCCTTGGAGAACTTTGGTGGATAGAGAGTTGCATTGGGGCCAGTGTGGATGGAGAGAATCAGGGCATCAAACAAATAAATAAAAATAACAACAAAAAACCTTTGGAAAACATGGTAAGTTGAGAACTGGTAGGATCCTGGAGCTACCCCCTGCTCTGGGGGCTCCAAGATCTGGGAATGGTTTGAGTGACTGGATCGTTTCTAGTGGGGGACCATTCCAGTCTGGGTCACCCAGCTCCCACCTAGACTCACATCAGCTTCACACACTGTATGATTATCCATGATGCTTCAGTCAGCACCAACTCTTCACATCACATTATATCCACACACAAAAAAAGAAAAAAAAGGAAGAACTTTCCCATGGACTAGGAATGCATTTCATTTAGCTTCATTTAAAATACACTGTTAGAATTGTGCTCCACAATTCTGCCAAATACTATAAATATGGAGAAGTCACAGTGGCCTCCTACACCCACGAAGAGGCCAGTTTTTGGATGGATAACAGACAGGGAGAATTTTAAGTACATCCTGTCCCATTAAAGCTACCCCCCACCCCCCAATTCTGTTCTCCTTCCTTCTTCTGTTCCCTCCTGCTCACCAACCTGCCCTGTTGCAACCCAACAGAAAAACTAATTGACATGAGGGTTGAGCCTGGGCAGAGCTGAAGATTTCTTCTTTCTCTACCTCAAAGTGCTGTAAAACCTTCCAACTGTAAGGGAATACCA
>NW_005323011.1:0-1364 GCF_000412655.1 Myotis brandtii | reverse complement strand
AACGGTGAGCCGCTAGCTCAGAGAAGATCAACATGTTCCTCCCCTTGCCCTAGCCAGCGTTGCTCAGTGGTTAGGGCATGAGGACTGAAGGGTAGCGAGTTTGATTGACAGCTCCAGGGATCAGCCGAGGGAGCACCTGTGGCTCTGGGAAGAGGCCAGGTGCCCTCTGGCGTCAGCACACCTTGCTGTGTGATTCCGGGTCCGCCACCCTCCTGGTCCAGGCCTCTGCTTCCTCATTTGTAAAGTGGTGACGGTGATCCTTGCCTAGTCCTTAGGCTCACAATGTCAGAGACACTGGCACAGTGCTTCTCCAAGGCCTTGGGTTCTAAATTGTGATATGGGAAGATGTTAGGACGCCCCAAAAGGGTCCTCATGCCCCAAATATCCCCCTCCCTCAGGTTTCTAATAGTCTGGAATGTCCCTCGCACGGCACCTCAGGCTTCTCCTCCCCAGGGAGGAATCAGATGCCCCACACTGCACGTGGGGTTGGGGTCTCTGGAGCATGTGATTCTTGACCTGGGAGTCAAGGCAGCTGGGGTGGCCTGGGGCAGAGGAGCAAAGCTGGCTCCTTTGTACTGAATCGGAACATTCTTAAGAGAAAGCCATTTATCAGTAACCTGGAGAATGTGTCTGTCTCTTTTGATTAGAATTAAACTCCCAGAGGAGTCAAATGGCTGGCTCATCCATTCCCATCTCCTTAGTACCCTGCACAGAGTAGGGGCTTTATGAGACTCCACTGAACTGAATGAGGTGGGATTGAATCACTGAAACAATTAGCAGGATCCCTAACAAGCCCGGGTGGAGGTCATTCTCAAAAGCTAGTGCGAGTGGAGTGGGAGGTGCAGGCTGGCTTCTTCTCTCCCACAAATAAGATGTAGACTGTTTTCCTATCCCCTGGGGGTTTAATCTTTCCTTTTGAATCTCGAAAGCCCATGGCGTTGAGTGCTGAAACCCATTACAGAGCAATTGTCCTTGGAGCTCAAGTTCCCTTACAATTCTTTTCAGGGAGGCTCAGATGACGGGCTCTGACATGACCCCATGAATCATAGACGCTGCAGCTTCAGGCTCTTAGAAATGCTTTTACCTGCCTGGGTCCAGCAGGAAATAGAACTCGATCCTGCTTTCCTCACTCTGAATGCCCTCGTCTTCAAGGAAGGCACTTTCTCCAAAGCCTTGCCCTGGCCTCCGTCTTAGAGGAATGTGGACTCAAGGCCATAGAAGGCCAAAGCCATGAGTTAGAGATACTGCAGGACTGATCCTAAGTCTCAGAATCACAGGTTCAAGGCATATGAGGTCAGGAGGCATCGGGGACAGGAGTCCTGAGTTGTAACCACTGTGACCATCTTGGCTTCAGCCCTCATAAT
>NW_005323010.1:0-1364 GCF_000412655.1 Myotis brandtii | reverse complement strand
AGAACAAAATGGAGGGAATCGCCAAATCTTTTATCTCGTAATCAATGGCTGCCTGAAGTTATTTTCAATTCTCTCTAAGGCAGTGATTTTGTGACCAGCCAGGGTAGGACTGAAAACCCCCAGCTCCAAATTAGAAGTGAGTGAAGAGGAACGCCAGGCTGGCTGGGGCCCCAGCAATTAAATGGTAACTGCCTTTTAGATCTACTAGTGTTGCTAATTATATTAGTGTGCTCAGTGCTGGGAAACGTGCATCCGAGCTCCAGGCCACTCTGGTAGGGGGAGCTATGACTGATTAAGCCTGGCACTGAGCTGGACCCTTCACACACATTCTCTCCTGAAACCCACACAGTAGCCTAGGAGGTATTACTGGTTTCAATACGGTTGAGTCACTTGCCCAGTGGGTTCCAGTTGGTATGTGATTGAAACAGGAGTCTCACAGGTTTGTGTGTCCCCCAAGAGCAGTGGGTTGGCAGGGCCTTGAGTAGGAATGGGGAGAAACACTAAATCAAAACACTGGCAGTAACTGGGTAGCAGAGAAGAATGAGGGAATTTGCGAATCAAGCCTTAAAGCCTCCAAGTATGTGGAGCTCAGTACGAGGTAAGGAAGAGCCTACTCTAGAGAAGCTCTGAGAGTAAGAGCTGGGGAAGCCTCTAAGTCAGAACACAGGAGGCTGGGAGGGGAGAAGCTTCCAGAAGAGGAGGAGTGGCTTTATGGTGCACAGGGAAACCACTGAGCTCTTCCCACACCAGAGGTGCCAGAGCAGAGACTCCGGATGTCTGAGGCTGAAAGGCCTGGTGAACCAGGAAGCAACGTGGAGGGAGCAGTGCCTACATGGCACTCTCTAGGCCAAACTCTAAGAGTGACAAAGTCTGCCCCTAGGAATCTGAAGCAGGAGACCGAGGTTAAATCACATGTGGACTGTGAAAGGTATGTCGAGTCATATCTGCTCTGACCTTGGGTTCCCCAGACAATGACATATTATAGACTCATATATGTGTATGTGCAAGTATATACAAGTGTGTGTATATACATATGAACACACATATACATGATATATAGACATATATGTTTGTAGGCATGTATATGTTTATGTTTACACACACAGCTACGAGGTGATCATAGAGGCAAATGAAATTGTGAACCCAGTCTGAAGATTGCAAGGTGTTATATACAATTGCTAGTTTTTGTATTTATTTCCTAAAATCACATGGACAGTCATAGAGGTGCTTTCTGCTTGTAACTGGAAGGTGCTACATGGGCTCTTTGCCGAAGGCTGAAATTCTAAACACACTGTCTGCAGCATAAGCTAGGTTACTTGGCAAGCAGCTATGGAAAATTCCCCAAACCTTCTCCAGGCCAGAGT
>NW_005323009.1:0-1364 GCF_000412655.1 Myotis brandtii | reverse complement strand
TTTTTTTCTTATAACTTCTGTGAGCCAAGAATCTGAACATGACTTAGTTGGGTACTTCTCTTTCAGGATCTCTCATAGTCTGCAATTAAGATTTTGGCTAGCGTTACATTCATCTTGGACAAGAGAAGGATCTGTTTCCAAGCTCACTCACAAGGTTGTTGGCAAATTTTCACTGACTACTGCCCTCGGGCATCTGTTCTGGGCCATGTAGGTCTCTCCTTAGGGCTATGCACAACATGGGGGCTGGCTTCCCTAATACTAACAGATTTAGAGGAAGAGAAAATCCGTGATCCCTCAAAATGGAAGCCACAGTTTTGATAAATCTGATCTTGAAAGTGATAGCTCATTGCTTTACTCTAGTCTGTTATAAATGAGACTCTAAAATGAGCCCATCCTCAGAGAACATTATTATATTCTTCCTTTTCTGCAGAGTCAGTAACGAATAATGCTGTACAAGGGTATGAACACTAGGAGGCTGAGATGTTTGGGGATAATTTTAAGGGCTGCCTACAACCTATTTGACATTTTTATTCTCTACCCTGATCATCTCCACCGCCTCAAAACTCCTATTCTTCACCAGACAGAATGTCTCTCATTCTTTCTTTCCTAGGAAGTCTAAAATTCTCTTTGTTTTTTAATGTTACATCTCCTCAGTTAAGACACCCCACTTAACAAAGGAAAAATACAGTAATTTAGCAGAATGTGGGAACTGTTGTTTCTTAAATATGCCCCTTGAGAGATCTCAGCAGTTTATATGGAACCATATAAACTTACTATAATGTTCTTCTTAGGATTAATTATTTCATATAACTATATGGCAATTAAGACTTTATTACTATAAAACACTGGCAGTAATCTCAACAATTGAATCTTTTAGAAAAGAGAAGCTATGCTCAGTTGAATTCTGTGTTACCATTGATCATATTGACAATGAGATTTCCCTAAATGAGTTGTGACTGTCAAAAGAGTTTTTCTTTTTTCAAGTTAAATTTTATTCAAGCAAAAATGTATGTATGTTTCCAAAGTCTCTCCTTATCGCTCTTCATGCGCCTCAAAGTAGTTCAATTACAGTAAAGAGGAACACACAGCTTTTGACATTTGGGCAAAGAACAATGTTGGTTATTAAACTCAGTCTTATCTCGGAACAAGCTGCCTCTCAGAGAACATTATTATATTTTTCCTTGTCTACAGAGTCAATAACGAGTAATGCTATCCAGCCGTGAGTGCTCAGTGAACAAATGATACAGGCCTTTGAGGCTTAGTGGTTTCTTTTCCTTTGCTGTTGATACTATGATTTTTCTCTTGTTGTTCTTGGTTAAATTTAAGCTCTTTCCTAGGCTTGTCCAAATTTCAGAGGGAATAAA
>NW_005323008.1:0-1364 GCF_000412655.1 Myotis brandtii | reverse complement strand
GTGACTGAGCAGTAATTGAATGTCTCAGAGACTCAGTTTCTCCTCTGTGACATGGGGATAGGAGCAGCTGCCACACAACGTCACAGGCTATAGTGAAGATGAAGTAAGATCACATCGATGACCGTGATTCCGAGTCTCCACTGTCGCCATGACCAGTATCCCTGCAGGAAATCTCGATTGTACGGGGCAGAAAGTCAAGTCCTAAGTGGCTCCGTGTGCCCCGTATGAATGAACCACGACCTTATTTTGCAGAATTAAAGCCATCTCTCTTCCGTTGTACATTTCTTCCAAATCCAGGCTATCAACCATTGTTTTTAAATGGCTTTTAAATTGCATCATTAGGAGTTACTTCAAGGGGATTTGTCACTTCTTTGGTGATGCATTCCATGATTGTTATTATTTTGGAGTTTTTGAGAAGCAAGGCAGCTGCCATGGTGGTTTCGTTGTTTTAACTCTCCAGAGAAAGCCAAATGACTGCAATTTTTACAACATCAGGTCATAGAAGAAAGCGTTGGATGAGTCACCCTGACTTTCACAAGGAAGGAAAGCAAACATTTTATGGTTCTCGGCAGTCATGCTTTTCTTTCCCTGGGCGCAGGAGGCTGTCAGCTGTCATGTTAAAAGCAGAGTAAATGGACAATGAAGCAACACTTTGCAGGGCTCATACATGTTCGTTAGGAGTTGTTCCAGGAAGGTCTTACGGCAGCTGTTACCCAAGCGACTTTCAAGCACACAGCAGCGGGCTGGGAGTCTGCAGTTGCAGAAAAGGGCAATGTTGGAAAGAGACAGACTGGCAGTGGAGGAGGTGGACTTGAGATAGGGCAGACACTTTGGCCTATAATCAAGAACCTCCATTTATAGTGGCATTTTCCCTTGGACCTGAACCTGCCCTTGAAATGAAAAAAGTAATAAAGTGGAAATGAAGTGCCCTTGTGAGGCCTGGGACTGGAGGAGAGGGGTGTCGGCCACAGTGGGCCTCTGACAAGGGTCTCAGTCATTTATGTTTAACCCGTTCCCAGAGGGTGCGCTCACCTTTTACTGCTGGAAACAACTGTCAGGCGGGAAATAATAGAGAAAAAGAGTGAGTGCAGTTGCCGAGTCAAGGAGTGAGCCTGGCAGGTCTTTATTCTCTGTGTTTGTTCCTGTTGCCAAAAGGCTGGCATTGCCCATCAGCGGCAGAGCTGTTCGTCCCCCACAGCTCACTTGCTTATAGTAAAACAATTCAGATATCCTCTTTTTTTTTCTTTTTCATTTTGGTCAAGAGGAATTTATGATTCTGTATTTCCCAGGTGGCAAATTCATGTAATTTCACTGCCATGAAAAGAGATGACATATGCCAAGCGAAATAAGCCAGTCAGAGAAAG
>NW_005323007.1:0-1364 GCF_000412655.1 Myotis brandtii | reverse complement strand
ATAAAATATATTTTAAATAAATAAATAAATAAATAAACTGTATGTTAATAAACACTGACTTTGCAATCATTCAAAGTGCATGTACATGGATACCATGTATTTATCTTATAAATAACTACAGCAGATAATTAAGGGGAAAATGATAAAGGGAAAATTCCTCTCAACAGACAACTTAAAATTTAATAAAGGATGAGCAAACATTACTTGTTCTCTTGTAAAGTAGATTTGTTTAAGATATGTTCAACTACACCCCTGTATAGTAATATAACCTGAATTAAATCACTTGTATTAATTGTTTTACTTTTTTTCCCTTTGAAATGTCAATGTGATACAGTGGAAGGAATGTTGGTTGATAACTAAGAGAAGAGCTGGTAACTTGGGCTCTTTCGCCAGCTAGCTATGCAACTGTGGCATGTCTCATTCCCTATTCCTCAATTCTAAGGAAGAAAAATGCAGGAACTGGATGTGACTACCTTTAATGCCTGATCCAAATCTAAAAGGAAGGATTTTTATGTCATTTTTGTCTGAAACATTTAGCATTTTTCACCACTATATTTCTACAATGGAATTAAAAACACTGCATTTATCCCTCCAACTAACAGTCACTATTTTCAATGTGCCAAGCTCCATCCCAAGTTCTAAAGATATAGCAGGTGGGAGGACAGATGTGCCCTAGAGGTGGGCTAGAACATTCTTCTATGCTTAGGAGAACCAACTGGGTCCTTCTCTTCCCAAATCTGTGTTCAGTGACAAGGTGTTGGTAGCTTGAAACTGGACACAACGGAAGTACTTACACATGGAAATCGGCAAATGCTACAAATCACTTTCCCCTCCGGGCGAGCCAGTTGTTAAACATTTACTGGGACAACACTGGACTCCTCTCATTGAGTCAACATTCTAACAGGGAAGCTCGACATTACATAACTGTACAAAGAATTTGATTCCAATTGTGAAGAAGTGTGGTGGCTAAGCAGGGAAGGGAGACCACACATATTCCAAGCAGAGAGGAAGTACTGTGAAGACCTCAAGCAGAAAGGAATACACTACATCTGACAATGGAAGAAGGCTAGTGTGGCGGAAGCACAAAAAGTGAGGGGCCAAGAGCTTGAAAGGGAAATGGAGGAGGTATGAAGAGAGACTTCCAGGGTTCAGATGGCGCAATTCTGTGAAGGGCGGTGCCATTATTAAGGCAGCAGGACCAGGTCAGAGGTGAAGGGAGAAAGAGAAGGATGCCAATCTTAGAAATGTTAGGTTTCAGGGATCTCAGGGACACTGGATGATGATGTAAAACTGGAAGCCACTGTGTCCAGATGGTAAATGAAGCTATAATTGAAGATGAGACTCTGGCGAGTGGAGAGAGACTG
>NW_005323006.1:0-1363 GCF_000412655.1 Myotis brandtii | reverse complement strand
TTTACACATTCATTTAAGCAACTAACTTTCAAGAACCCACTTGATGTGAATTTCCATACTTGAGGCTAGAGGTAGGAGGCAGCTGATAGTCTCAGCTATTAAACTGCTCACAATCTGGTCAAATAGATTCCACATGGTAAGACTTGACCCTTTTCCAAGGTTAGGGGTCAAGAGAGTTTCCCAGGGTGTGCAGTTCGGCTGAATTGCAAAGACTGTTCAGAGGAAAATGAGACAATGGAGATGGGTGCAGATCTGAGCTCAAAGCCCGTCCCCAAAACTGTCCCAGACTTCAAACTTCTGCAAAGACAAAATGTAAGAAGGAAAAGGAAGGCCAATAGATAAGGCAAAAGAGCTGGTCAGTGTCCAGGTCCTCTGCTCAGACTGCTCAGCTTAGGAGCTGAGAGGAGAGCAATCTGTCCAGGCTTCCATTGTAGATAAATATTGATTTCAGGTGCAGGGTAAGCTGAAGTAGGCTGAGATTGGAAGCAGAGTTTGAAGACTCTTGATAAAGTTCAGGCAAGAAGTGATGAGAAATTAAATAAGGTAGTAGCTGAAAGAATGAAAAGCAAGCATGTGAGTCGGCATTGAGGAGCTGGTGACCAAGTGAATATGGAACACAGTCTTGGATAACTTCCAGGTTTCTGGCTCAGGTCACTGAGACTATTACAGTGGATTCATCAACGTGAGAAATGGAGGAGGAACAGGTGTGGAGGGGAGGGTGAAGATCATAGCTTCAAACAGGAAAATGCTGAGCTTGAATCACCTACAATTCCAGGGCCAATCAGAATATCTTGCCCTCTGACACATGCAGCTTTAGGGACAGGAGAATAATATTGCTTCAGAAAAGAGTAAAGAAGATCCTCTCTAATTCCAGCATTAGATGCCTTTAAATTCTATATCTGTTAAACTTTTAGCAATAAAACAACTAGATGACAAGGTTAAGAATCTCCCTTGTATTTTTATCTACTGTGATACTAAAAACTGTATGTAGCATTGTGTCTTATGTGCCATGAAACTAGAGTGGGAAGGGCAACTTGTGGTCATCATTTTGTGCCACTCATCAGCTCCTGATGGGTAGGTATGATGTAATGCTGCCCCACTCTGGAAAGAAGAGGGAGGGGTCAAGCTTCAGATTCAATAGCAGGAGCCCACTGGTTCCTCTTCTGTTTATCACTACTTATAAGTCCATGAGCTATCATTCTTCAGTCCAAGATTTCATGAGAGGTAATGTTGTATATTATGAAAACTTCAGTTTACCACTTTGACTAGATGTTTGTGGGTCAATTATGTACATTGTTTGAACTACAATTTTGTCACCCATAATAAAACAAGAAGCCCTAACCGGTTTGGCTCAGTGGATAGA
>NW_005323005.1:0-1363 GCF_000412655.1 Myotis brandtii | reverse complement strand
AATTGGAAAGAAGAGAAACATGGAACTGGGAAATGGTCCTGGTTTTAAAAATAAAGATAATCTTAAGATCAAATATTTCCTTAGCACATTTATGAGCCAGGAATTGGTTCTTGAGTTAATCCTCCCAACAGCGCTGGGATGTGGGTACTCTTATTGTCTCAGATACGGAAACATCATCATCACCACACATTTTGTCAACTTGCAGAGCATCCCAATGACTCAAGAGAGACTAAAACGAGGTATTGCAAAAGCCTCTGGCCAAAGTCTCTTCTCTGATGCTTTTTATGACCCCAGGCTGTACTTCTGAACTAAGAAATTTAAGAGGAAATGAAAATTGAACTTAAGCTGGACAGATGCTCTTTCCTATTTGGGCCTTTTGATAGAAGAGAAGACTGACTCTTTTCTAATTGGATTTCTATGGCATCTTGTCTCTGTGTAATCATGGAAGAGAATAAACTCTTTTGACAAAAACTTCCTCAAGGATGTCTCAAGAGATGAATACATCTCTCAGAACATGTTTAGGAAGAGGCTGAGGACAAATTGAGGACCCATGGCCTTGTCAGTCACAGAACCCCTCAAAAGTCCAATAAAGATGCTTATTAACCCCATGCTCCTCTTGTTGCCTCCATTGTGGACCCTCTGCTTCCCTCTCCTCTGACGGAGGCCTGGGCTTCTCTTACAGGCCCTCCTAGCTCAGGTCCTTCACTTGATGGACATTCAGCTGATTTTGTGGAAGCCAGTAAAAGCTGATTCTGAGTAGGCTATGGACTGAGAAGTCCAGGGCAGGGACTCCTGGGTTTGTGATGCTCAGCATGGGTATGTTGCTGGAGGAGGGTGATAGCACCTAATGCTCCCAGCTCAGTTCTGAGCATAAGACAATATGTTTGACAAAAGGGAACTAGGAAACCCTGGTACTTGCTCAAATACTTCCCACACAGGCCTACATGTGTACTTGACAGAGGCCATGTCCCATGTTCATACTTTGCAGTGGAATGTAGTCTGGAATATGACACACATGACCTAAAATAAATGAATTGTCTAGCTGGACAGACAGACAAGTGAATAAGGAGTCTACTCCCTGTGATAAGTGCTATAAAATGAGTGACTAACTACAACGTCCATAGCTCTTTGGGTGCCCTCTTTTTCTCCTGCATGTTCTCTGGTAAAATTGGGCACCTAATATAATAATCTCTTGTTCTTGGGAGTGGTGACTATGCTGAGAACACTGGACATTCAGGGTGAGCTGTGTGTGGAAAATGGATGGAGGGGTTAGGCCAGGGGAGGTGGGCTCAAGAGAGAAACTTGCTGGCACTCAGGAAGGAACGTGGGACACCTGGGCAGGACAGGTGTGGAGCCAACTCAG
>NW_005323004.1:0-1363 GCF_000412655.1 Myotis brandtii | reverse complement strand
GGTCCTGGATTGCAAGAGGGCACAGGCCAGGTTGAGGAACCCCACCAAAGCACAAATCCATGCACCAGGCCGCTGGTAAGTTATAAAACATTATGTAAAGAGACACTGCTTTAGGCTTGAATACATAAAACAGTTTTACAGTAGCAGGATTAACCTTAAAGAAAAATAATTAAAATTAAACTGAATCTTTTGTATTTCTTAGCCATTTTGGACAAGTTTGAACCAATGTTGCTTCACAGTCTTCACAGGGATGGCACTGGGGCTTCTGCATAATAATTTGTGAGGATTGAGGGAAATCAATGCTAGAAATCACCTAAGACATAATATAAGCAGCCCCAAAATGTTGATTCAATATGTTCTAGATTGGTCTTAGCTGTTGTCAAAACTCTTAGATTCTCCCACCCCAGGGGGCCTCAAGTCCTTTCATTCCATCAACTTCCCATAGCCACTCATCCACTAGATCCCCTCACTTCCTATCTTCCCAGGGAAGAGGTCAGAGGCAAGCCTCTATTCCCTGCCCTTTTCCAACTTTGATATTCTGCTTGACAAAATCACATCCTGATAAAATTCAACACGCCCCCTACTGCACCCTTGAAGCTGAAAGTGCTTAAAGAAAAGCTAACATCATCACTGGTTGGTTTCACTTTAAGTTCATATCCAGGAATTTCAACATGAGTCCTTAAGGCTGCCAGGCAAGGATCAGATGAATTTTTAGCCCATTCATTCTTCTTTTCTCAGTTATGACTACATTCCACCTTCTTCCTTTAAACCCCTACCATCTCCTTCTCTGCCTCACTTTCCACTGGTGACCTTGCCCAATATTTCACAAACCCCAACTCAGAGCCATGTGAAGAGGACTTCCATGGACCATCACCGTCACATTCACCCATGCTTGCATCTGCACACTCTTACTCTGCTTTCTCTATTGTTGCTCTTATCTCCAATCTCTTAACATCGGAGAACTCCAGGACTCAGTCTTTCCATCTCTCTATCTATATTAACTTTCTTGGTGATGTCATCCATTTAAAAAACCATTCATATGTCAACTCTTGGGTTTATAGTTCTAGCTCAGGCCATCATTTCAAATTTGAATACTGCCTGTCCATAGACACTAATCTATCAATACCAGAGCTGACTTCTGATCTTGGATCACCACCTGTTCTGATAGACACCCATCTTATCAGATGAAATGCCTTCCTTTCAGCTGCTCATAAAATCCTCCCTTGTCTTTCTCTCTCAAACCCTACTTCCAACGCATCAGAAGACCTCATTGCCTCTAACTTCAACATTTATAGGGAACTGGACAACTTATTTCCAGCTCTGCTGTGAGGTCTACTTTGCTCTGAATCATCATATTCTCTTG
>NW_005323003.1:0-1363 GCF_000412655.1 Myotis brandtii | reverse complement strand
ATCCCAGATGTGCACGTGAAGATAATGGTTAGTCCCCAGGACCTTGTGGAGGGGGTATCACAAGCTGGATCTTGGAGAAACGATGAGAAGAATAGAATTTCAGGAGGATGAGCACAAGCATGAAGGAGAGACAGAGAAAAACAAATTTAGACCATGACAAACAGATGCTGAATAGTTGGTAAGAGACCGTGCTGTGTTTTTCCCTCATGAAGCCCTCATTTATTTCTGGTATCACTGATGTTGCTCATCATGGACGGGGTGATTTCCTTAGAACTGGCTGTGCACAAAATTGTTCAGGCTGTATTCTGGGAAAGAGAGGATATAATAGCGACCCCCTTACTTTGCTGGTTTCATTCACAACGAATAATGGGCCTTGAGAGGCTGAACGTGACTCTCAGGAATCCTGCTGCCTGGGACGTGGCCACGTCCAGCAGTAAAGCCAAATGGCTTTACCAAAGGTCTTGGCTGTTTCTCAAAGCACGAGAATGGTGTGAGCTCATCTGAACCTGGCTAAAGGGAACGATGTGGAGAAGAATTTTGGAAAGGTTTCTCTTTTCATCTGCCCTAGAGACACTGATGCCAATGGCCAATGTGATCAATTGTGAGAGGGGGAAAAAAAGATGAATCCATTGGGAATTATTATTATGTATACTCATTCGGCCAAAACTAAGGTGGAAAGTATTCACAGTCTTTCAATATGTATTATAAAATATTCAAATAAAATCATTTTTTAAAATTATAATAAATTCCTTTTAATTTCTCAAATCATTATTTGTTTTTCTGTGAGAGAAAATGTAAGGCACTGAATTTTACTTTATTACATATTGTCCTTCGACTGGGTTCCTTTGCGCCTCAGGAAAACCTGTTTAGAAGTTTTCCTGTACTGTGAAAACTGTGTTATAGACACCTACTCAATATGCCTAAGTTACTCAGAAATATGTGTGTCTTTGTCTAAATGTGTGTGTGTGCATGAGCACTTTAACAATTAGAGAAAATACATTTGAACAATGTTCATCATACTTCTAATGATAAAATTATTTCTGGGGACCTAAATCAGATAAATAATGAGGTAGGAATGGCACGCTGCATTTGTGGCATCTGGATAGATTCCAGCTCTTAACAAGGACTGATTATGCTGGCAACAGTGATTTATGTATCTTCCAAGGTTTGTTCAATCAGAGCATATGTAGGAAAGTAAGGTAATAAATAAAGCATGTGTGAGTAAATCGGAGTAAAATTAAGTGAAAATTTGAGACAACCATCTACGTAATTATTTTCTTAAAATTTCCTTTTGGAAAATGTAAAACTCATTATTCACCAATGATGTGACACTATGTATAGAAAACCCTAAAGACTCCACTAA
>NW_005323002.1:0-1363 GCF_000412655.1 Myotis brandtii | reverse complement strand
AAAAAAAAAGTTTAGGAACCCTGTTATTTCACCCTCAAAGACTACAATTAATGATCTCTAACAGATAAGGATGTCTTAAAAATCACAATACCCTTATAACTAACAAATACAAATAACTTCATAACACCAAGACCCTGTCAAACTTCAAATTCTCCTATTATCTCCAATTAATCTCAGCTGGGTTGTTCAAATTAGAAGATGCATATCGAGGTTGAACTGTCCCTTAGGTCTCTTTCATTTCCAGAGGCGCCCTCCTCTACCTTCTTTTTCCCATGTCCATATATTTACTGAAACAGAAACAAAAACAAAAACAAAACAAAAACAAACAAAAAAACACATAGGCAATTTATTGTGTAGCATTTCCTACATTCTGGACACTGCTGGTTGCATTCTCATGGAGTATTATTTAGATGTTCTTTTTGGCCTGTATTTTCAATAAACCTTCCTAATTCAATGCTGTTAGCCATTATACATTCTTCCATCTGAAGAACTCTCTACATCCCATTATTCTTAGATGCTAATGCATAAATCAATAATAATTCATTAAATGAAAGAAGAAGAAAGAAACATGAATAAAACAAATTCGTTTTGGTAATGCTGGTGGGGAGTGGACAGGATGCATATCATTGCTCCAGACCAGGAAGAGCCACACTTTTTCTACAAAGGGCCACCAGAGAGCAAATATTTGGCTTCGTAGGCCATACAATCTTTATTGCAGCTACTCAGCTCTGCCCCTGTAGCACTAGAGCAGCCATACACAATACGCACCGAAATGAGAGTGGTTGTGTCCCAATACAACTTTATTTAAGGAGCACTTCAGAATTCCAATTAAACTATAGACGAACCATCACCAAGAACCAGCCAAGACTAGCTGAGCAGAATTCCTACCACTAAAGATATAAAGGAGGAGCCACACTGAGACAGGATGATACCATCCTGCACCCTTGTGCAGCCTTCACAGGCCTCACACTACTTTGGACGATGCTGTCATCTCTCAGGTTCAAGTGAGTGAGTGGTGTGGTGGGTCAGCCTGTCACGCTGCCCTGTACGTACTCAGCAGCTAGTGAAGTCACAACCACAGGCTGGGGCCGAGGGGCATGTGGGTGGTCTCTATGTTCAAACCAACTCATTGGGACTAATGGATCCAGACTGACCATTCGGAGGAACAAGCCTTATAAGCTAAATGGAATCATTTAGAAAGGGAATGTGTCTTTAACCAGAAAGAATGCGGTTTAATAGTCTGATAGTGGCATATATTGCTGCTGCACTAAGTACTCAGGGTGGTTTAATGATTTGAAAATCGACATGTTAGTAAACATTAAGCCACCCCCACTTACGGTCACCAGCTTTCCAACATCCCCTG
>NW_005323001.1:0-1363 GCF_000412655.1 Myotis brandtii | reverse complement strand
CTTTTGTCCTCCAGCCTTTACCATGCAGAATAATTAAGTACCTGCTTCTGTATGTATGGAATCAGTTGTGCACTGAGGAAGAGACTAAGGGTGAGCAGATGGAAAAAACTGAAGCAGGAGATAATGGGCAGAAATGACAACTGTGCCATTTCATGCTCAGCCCTGTGTGCCCTATTGCACAGGCAAGGCAAGTAGCGTATGTGTAGAGAAAAGAACCAGGTCTGTACTGGGAGACATTATTAGATGAAAAATAAATGATTTTTAAAATTAGTTTAATCAACAGGGTGATCCAGCAACAACAAAGTCCACAAATCTGAAAAGGTAACTTACACTGCTTTGGCTACTTTGTGGTTGAATTTAGTCCCAATTTCACATAAATGGTGATGCCTCAGAGATATTTCTCTAATGTATTTTCTGATGGGTTGTAGCTGTAATTAGAAAAAGAAATCATCAAGGAAATATGGTAGTTACTCTCGTCATTAGTAAAGAAAAGAGAAAAGTAAAAATTGTGTATCTCTTCAAAATTAGAAAAATTTTAGTGTCATATTTAAAAGAGGCCAAATACAACAGCATAATTTTGGGGGCTTTTGTTGTTGTTGCTGTTGTTTTATAAAATAGCAACTCTTTTCTGCAGCGATCACTTGTTCCAGTGATCAAACATTTGGAATATAAATGAGAACAAGAAACTGAGCAAAGGAAAGTCACTAGAGTACATTTGATATGTGTTACAGTTGTATTTTGGTTTTATTCAAGTAACTAACTCTGTCATTTTGGACATGTCTCCAAGTGTTATCTGTAATATATGTTTTAGTTTTACAAAATATATTAATGAAGTCCCCCCAAATATGTTCATTCTTTAACTCAGGATTTTTACTTTTGAAACTATTGCAAATATACTTTTCTAAATAAATAAAAACAAAATTGCTCAAAAATGTATTTTATGATAGCAAAAATTTGGAGACAAAATGTTTCAACAGCAGAGAGGGGGATAACTTATAATAGCACATTATTTTTTAGAAGTTGTATATTGCTAATAAAAAGTTAAGATGTTTAAGTCTCTATCAAAACTCTATATTTGGTGTGATTGCACAATGTACAAAATAAAATCTGTAAAGAAAAAAAATACCAAAATTGATATCTCTCAGTTGTGGGAATGTAAGTAATAGTTTAAAATTCCAGAAGAGGTCTATATTTTCACTGAAAACATTATATTGACCACATAATACTTTTACTTTGGGTAACTGCACCTTACAGTACTATTTTTAAGAACAAATTAGAAAATATATACAAAGGAAATATTCAAACCACAAAACTGACACAATAATTATAATTATATTTTTATAATTAATTATAAACATAATTT
>NW_005323000.1:0-1363 GCF_000412655.1 Myotis brandtii | reverse complement strand
CCAAGATGGCCAGTTCCTCAGAGAAGACCTCTGCTGTAGAGTCGCAGGCGTGGATGTATAGATTCAACACCATAACAAGTTCATTTTTTTTGTCTTCTATCTGATTTGCATTTTGATCAGGGTCTTCAATGAATATATTAAATTCGTATTGATCAAACTTATAAATGACACAAATATGGAATGGATAACTACTATTTTTTATGAAAGGACATAAAACAATCAGATCTGACTTAAATCACAGATCAAAGCAAACAAAAGAAAACGTAATAAGGTCAATATAAAGATTGACATTTCCATTAAAAATAAATTGCCCAAGGATGGGCCGGGATAGGGGAGACCTGTGTGTGTGACAATTAATGTGAAAAAGTGCTGAGCCTTCCAGGAGTCTTTACAATAAGTCATGTGTGTTTGGACATAACAGCACACTTTCCGCTGTGCCGACCCCAGAGAGATGTCCGTGTGAGCCTCACAGCTGGGACCACCCAGAGGAGCAGGTGACGCTTCGGGGCCGTGCTTGGTCCCAGAGACACCAGCGGTCCCTCCGATGGGAGAGAACCCACCGGCAGAATCTAGAACACACGGGCAGAAGCTACCGGAGGGAATTTTCACAGAAATCCAAGAAAAAAATGTATGGCCATTGCAGTTGTTTAGCCGCGACATAGGCTGCTTCAGAGCTGGCTCACTCTGGCCCCTCGTGTGAAGGGCAGGACAGAGTCTCCCTGAGCCTGGGTGCTGGGAAGGGGGCTGGGGTCAGGGGAGGTGGCACTGCCCTCAAGACTCGTTTTACTCTGTGGTGCTTTTGTTGGAAATTAATTCAAGATGAATGGAACTTAAAGAGTTATCTTTTCTGTATCTTTTCTGAAATCCGGTTTGCTCTGTGGGAGGTTACTTCATGCCTATTCATGTTTCCAGATTTTAGCTCTATTTTTCCATGAAAATGTGGAAAATGTCCACATGAGTTGGTGTGTAGGGTGTCAGTATACTCGCTCAGTGCGTGCCTGTGATTCCCTCTATGTTCCCGTCGAACTGCCTCATCTCTGTTCTCAGCAAGGCGCCCGGCTCTCTGTCCACCCTCTGAGCCAGGATTTACTTTATTCTAAAGTTTCATAATACACATGTGTTCCCAAGCACAGCTTCTTGGCTCTCTGTGAGTCTTATTGGGGATATAAATTAGGAAATAGTAACAAAAATCTTCCAGAATAGTGGTTAGCAAACTCCTCTCCTTAACCCTTCAGAGGCTTGGGGTCCCCATCCCCGCAGCGCTGCCTCCCTCGCTTGAGCCCTCTGTGCCACCCTCCTCTCTGCTCCCAGCATAGAGGATTAGCAGACGCAAGGATGAACAGACTCAGTTCCTGTCCGGGGG
>NW_005322999.1:0-1363 GCF_000412655.1 Myotis brandtii | reverse complement strand
GATGAACACCTGGCCAAGCTCTGCACCGGGGCTGCCTGCAGCCACCACCCCCTGCACTGCTCTCCCTGCCCCGTCCAGGGGACCTTCCTCTGCCCCCACCGGCTGCTGGCTCCCCTGGGGTGTCCAGCTGGGAGCCTGGGGCGCTAGGCCGGGCAGGGGGCCTGGGGAGGGGATGGCGTGCTTGCAGCCGCTCAGCTGGAGGGTCTGTGCGTCCACCTCCCCGCCTTCCTCGGGCTGCATTCCCGGTCCTGGGTGAGGGCAGCTTGGAAAGGGAGCGAAGGTTGGGGTGTGGTCTAGGGAATGGGCTGGAGGACCTGGATTCTCCCCGCAAAGGACCCGCTCTGCTGGGGTGTGTGTGGGGAGGTGGGGATGTGAGCACAGCAGGGTCCTGGGATGGGCAAGGGGGTGCCCTCACCTCCGGGCTGTGCTTTGGGGTTGGCTCGCCCTGAGCAGTCCCGAGGGTCACTGGGTGTGGGGAGAAAGGAGTGATGCTTGGGAAAGTCTGGTCTGAGTTGAAGTCACTCGGCGGTAGCCCTGCAGGCACCAGGCCTGGCCCCGCGAGGCCCTGGGGGAGTGGCCCTTGGTCCCCTGGCCTCAGCTGAGAGAGGTGGCTCCCGGGCCTGTTGCTACCCCCTCCCGGCCTGTGGGTCTGTGTCTGCCCTGACAGTTTTCTCAGCCTGCTCTCCCCAACATTGTCAGCGGCTTCCTCCGTCACCCCCTCTCCCTGAGCATCATGTCAGCGACGTCTCCCCGTTAGTGACCTTCCTGTGGGCCAGCACGTGTAACTGCGTGACAGGCAGCGTCTTCATTTTGCTTAGAAGAACCTTGAGGCTCGGAAGGGGCAGGGCTCATCCCAAGTGTCACAACAAAGGGCGCAGACTCTCAAACGCACCCCGGTGACCCCGCCGTTATTTCAGCTCTTGGCTCCGTCTCTGCTCCCATCCCAGGCTCCACCCTGAACCCTCTCACCACCCCTCTCACCCCAAGATTGCCCACCCCCTCTAGAAGCTTCTATTTCTCATTTCCAAATGGGGGTCCCATCCCAGCTCCATATCTTTTTTTGTAACCTTGGGGGGGATTGCTTCACTTCTTGGAGCCTCAGTTTCCTCATCTGTGAAATGGGAACAACAATGCCCCCTCCACACGGAGACAATACAGGTCGAAGCCCAGAACAGGGTCTTGCACATACAGTGACCTCCCTTCTGTCTCTTGTCCCCACCCACTGGGGCCTGTCTTTCTGTCCCCACCCCACTGTCTTTCTGTGGCCTCCGCAGCCTGGCCCCATCCTGTCCATCTCAACCGGCCCTTCTCTGCTGCAGACACAGACCCCTGCTCCCTCCTGCGCCGTGCCCGTGTGCAGGGA